>NC_062568.1:63590000-63842500 GCF_022837055.1 Prionailurus viverrinus | reverse complement strand
CTGTTGAGCACAACTGCTTGAAGCACTTAATACGTTTACGATTCATGACCGGATGCAGTCAAGTACTAATCTTACACAAAATAGATTTTGGTCTGATGATAGACATGAATGTAGGGTCCAGAGAAAAACTGCACCTAAAATAAAACGAAACCTACCAAAGTAAATTTACAATAAAACCTTAATTGGCATGTCTACCAATTAGCTTGTGTAGTCTCACTTCTGTTGGCAACTGGAGGTTTGCAAATGGTGCCCATGGGCATAATATCTAGAAGCTCCGAGGTTAGTAAGAGTGTTTCCCATACTGCTACTAGCTGTCACTAGTTAGGTGCGTTTGTGGCAGCTTTGCTATTGGTCAGGGACTTTTCCTGTGTAATCATGATGCAACTTCTGTTTCCAAGTCCACGGACCTAACAAGGAGGCGTCACTGCGTGCCAGTTGTCTGTCAGCAATGCAATTTGCAGGAGTGAAGATGAGCCAGCCATTGGATTGCCCCCTCATCCATTCTTCTTGATAGTGGATTTGCCTTAAAGTCGAACTTGCCTGGTTTGACTTCAAGGCTCACAACAGCAGGAGTTTAAAAAGACAGACAGAGTTCTTTTTCTTCAAGTCGTCTCATAGTGTCAGAAACATTTACAATTAAAAGAGAGTGAAACAAATGGTGTGGGTCAACCAACAGCCTACCTTTACGGAACACCTTGACCATCACAAACTGATCATGTTCTGTCATATTGTGAAGAGAAGCTTTGAAGATTTTATACTTCCGTTAGTGTCTTGTCTTTTTCAGCTGAGGTGTTTTCCCCCGCGGAGAACAAATTCCCTCTTATTTCATTCACTGCAGAGTTAAGGCAATATGGTAGAATGTAAGTAGCCCTGGAACAGAAGACACAAGTTCTACATCCTCATTTCTCTACTTTTTATGAGACAATACACAGATAATTTCCCCTCTCTATGCCACAGTTATCTGTCGAGTTCTTCCCTGGCCTTTCCGGAGATATTTCGAGGGGAACAGAAATATCGAGGGGTTGGCCCCAGTGAGGACAATGGATAGTTAACTTTTTGTGTTACAGGGACATTAGAATATATAAGATGGGTGGAATCGGAGGTAAACGCCTGAAAATGTTAAGAAGAACCCAATGATTTGCCTAAAAATACATTTGATCAAGTCATTAGTATTTCTGTTATCAAAATTTTTCCAGAACAGGATGAGTAGCAGGAGATTGGCTAAAGTTGCATGTTTTAAAATTGGGTGTTGCCCAGAAGTCAAGAGAAGCTATACAAAATACATGATGCTAAACACTTCAGGTGCTGTCAATAAACCAAAAACAAAAGTTGGCTCACTTAAAACTACAGCTCAAACAATCCACATGAAGAAAATGAAAGATAATTGTTTCTGTTTTAGGCCATGATGGTGTCATTTAGCAGAGGTATGCTGAAACCCAACACTAAATAATGCCCTTATGGCATAAAAGAATACATAGTCCTCTTACCAGACTAAGCAACTTATTCTTTTAATCTATTATCTGACAACTATTTTGATTTTTAAAGTGAATATGGAAAGAGTCATTCTAAAATAAGCTTTCAATGTATAGGGGAAAGCTTGTACGTCCTTAGAGATTTACAAATACTGCATGAGAACTTGAACGTCTCCTCCCTCCCTCCGTGGACCCTCACATTGCAGACTCAGAACGCTTTGAGAAAGGCCTAGATGGGGGAAGGGGCATGGAATTCTTTTAACAGCATTTCCAGGATTTTTCAGTGACTCATAGTTCTAGGCATTCATGTGAATTCCCAACTTGCATTTTAAACTTTACAATCATTTAAAAAGAGAATGCCTTCCAACTTTTCATGATAATGAGATCAAAACTTCCTCATAGAGAGCTTTAAAATAGTGTTAGTCTTTGCATCCCTTCAACCCACCCCTATATATGGCTCTTTTCCATTGCATTGTTAGTGGAACTATTTCATGAATTTCAGAGAGGAAGAACGTGATAGATTTGGGATGCTGAACATCGATAATGCTGAACAGCAAACTGGAATTTGGGCCCCATCCTTAGGAGGTTCCACAGTGATTCATGCATTTCAGCTTGTTCTTGGTTGTCTTGATCTGATTTTTCTATTGTACTGTGTTGGTCAACTTTGCTGCGCTAATAAGCATCCCCTTCGTGACAGTGGCTTGAACATCAAACATGTGTTTTCATTCACATTACATGTATGTTTCTGGAAAGCTCATTTGGGCTCTACATGTCTCCTCATTCTGGGACCCAAGCTGATGAAATAGCTCCTAAATGGAAACACAAATTTCCTCTTAAATATTCTGCTCCAATATGACATTTAGCAGGTCTCTTCATATTCTATTGCTCAAAATATGTCTTAAAGCCAAATCCAAAATCACAGAGGCAGGATTAATGACTTTTCCCACAAAATGAATTAAAAGTTTTATAGAAAAGGAAGGAGTGAGTGATAGTAAATTATAATTCAACGCACCACAGTATTATAAGAGGTGTGAATCTTAATTTTCAAACTCAAGTGTGCAAGAAATATAATTTTCTTTAACATCTCCAATAAAATGTCATCTTTATCTTTAAGCCTCCAGCCACTGAGCTAAGAAGACTTAATCAGTTTTTTCTGGTTCTTCCTATTCTGATCCCACTCCAGATTAAGCCCCAGTCCTTAATCTTACACTATGCCAAGGTTTTAGGCAGACTATAGGCCTCATTCATTTGTGCATCTAGGATGTGGCTGAGTCATCAGGTGTATAGGACTCCTTCAGGTTTTTCAGCTCTTGGCAACTTAAAAACAATTTTTTTTAATATTTATTTATTTATTTTGAGAGAGAGAGAGTGGGGGAGGGGCAAAGAGAGGGAGAGAGAGAATCTTAAGCAGGATCCGTGCTGTCAGCATGGAGCCCTGTGCAGGCCTTGATCTCACAAACCATGAGATCATGACCTCAACCGAAATCAAGAGTCGGACACTTAATCAACTGAGTCACCCAGGTGCCCTATCCTTTGGAAAATTTTACGTCAAACTTTGGGCATGGGTATTTTGTGAATTTGCCTACAGCCCTGCTTACCTAGACACACCGTGAAAGCATTTCATCCCCAGGGTCTTACCATCATCATCATTGGTTTCTTTCAAGAAACAAGGTGCAAGCCATTCTGCTCCCAGATCCAATGAAATGTTCAGTTCTTGTAGCACCCCTGAAACCGCTCGAATGTTAAGTTGAACAAAAATCAAAATGGCGGCACTAAGACTTTCCCGAGGTTCGATTTTAAACTAAGTAACATTTTTCCTCTCTTCTGCAAACCTTACCCTTCCCTTTTTAGACTTCTGTTTCAGGAACCTGATACCACCTTAAAGACACAAGGAACAAGGCTGTCAGTGCATACACAACTCCTTTAGAAATTCGGCTAGATCCTGTATTTCCCTGTAACCCACCCTAGCCCTTGGGTGGGGTTGGGGTGGTGAGGATTGCCTCAGCCTGCTGCAGCCTCCATTGTCCTGCAAAGCAATAAAGCTATTGTTCCTTTTTTATCCCAAACTCTGTCTTCACGTTCTATTTTGGTTTCAAAACACAGAGGTAGGTTTTCAACACCACCACCTGTATCTTTGGTCTAGAAGTAAATACAGGTTACCCCTGCCTTCGGATCCACAGGTTTCTTTGTTTCTGTCTTAGTCTGGATTCTTTCAGGATCAGACCTTGAAATAAAGATGTAAATTCAAGGAGTTTATTGGGAAGTGCGGAAAACACTAGTTGGTATGATGGAGAAACAGAATACAGGAAAAAGAAGATGGTAGAGTACATGCTGTTAAGCCCATGGAAGATTGGAGTTTCATCTTACATGGAAATGCTGACAAAAAAGTATTCCACCTGAGGAGGAGAGAGGGAACTGTGGTATTTATCCACTAACTGGAGAGATTCTGTGATATGCTTAGAAGTGAAAGGGAAACACACAGCTAAACCAATGACTCTCAAGGGTTCCTGGGGCAGGCTGATTTCTCTGTTGATTCCTCCTCTTTGTGGATCAGTAAGGCTTCCAGTATTCTGGGGAAGCAAGCCTTAGGGGGCAGAGATGCAGATTCAGCAGTTCATATGTAACAGGATTCCCCCACGAGTCGTGACACCGTGACACTGAGGCCTTTCTCTTCAGGAAGCAGCTTTATTCATGCCAGCACGGCTCAGTTGGGTCTGTACCCAAAGAACTGAGCCCCAAACGCCACGTAGTGTAGTTTTTTATACATTTTCTACTTCTTTGTCTCCCATATATGGTAACACACAAACATGAAGTCTGATTATGTGGTCTTTTGTTACAAGGTCCTGAGGGATGTTGTCATGTATGCATATAGTCAGGTTGCCTTGAGGGTTTTTGTTTTTTTTTCTTTGCTTAGGGTGGGGACCCTACCATACCTAGTCAACTAAAGTTCCTTCCAAGGGTGAAGGATCAGGACAGGAAAAATACTTCTGGCACAGCTTGAGAGACCTTCTTTCAAACTTTGGGAAAGCCATTTTTCTTCCTCTTTTGGACTACAACCATCTACCTACAGTCACAAACTCTCCTTGTTCTGGCCTTAGGCTTTTGTCAGTAAAACAAGGCAGATTCATAAGCTAATTTCTTTTATTGTCCAGCTGCTTCCCACCCCCCACCCCCCCCTCCACCCCCCACCAATCCTCACCCCAAGGCCACCCTCCAATCCTTAGACCATCCACCCTGGGAAAAGAAAAGGGATGTACCTGAGTAAGAAAGACAGAATGAAAGAAACAGAACAAAAAGTATAGGTTGGGGCGCCAGGGTGACTCAGTCAGTTAAGCATCAGGATTCGGCTCAGATCTTGCAATTCTGTGAGTTCAAGCCCCACATCAAGCTCTCTGCTGTCAGCATGGAGCCAGCTTTGGATCCTCTGTCTTCCTCTTTCTGCCCTTCTCCCACTTGCAAGTGCACTCACACTATCAAAAGTAAATAAACATTAAAGAAAAAAAGTACTATAGGTGAACATCTCAAAGTTGTATGTTGTTGTCATCTTATACCTCTGCAGAGTTATAATGTGGGAGAGTTAAGTCTTTGGTGGACTGATTGCTAATAGCCACCTAGTTTCTCAGTGGCTTCGCACAACACAGATCTATTTCTTGTTCACAGAACAATCCGTTGAAAGTCTTGTGGGGGCCCAAGTGGTGAAGACTGTGCACCAGGCAGTCACTCAGGGACCCGGGCCCATTCCATCTGGTGATCCTACCTCTAGGTGCTCATAGGTATCTCTAGTCATTTTTAAATTGTGAAAGAATATGGAGGATGATGCCTGGGAGACTTTTAAGGACAAATATGAATTGGAGTTCATTATTTCGGCCTACATTCTATTGGTTGAACTTCGGTCATAAGGCTGACTGGGAAATCCAGTTTATCTAAATATTTAAGGGAAAAAGGGAGACACAACAGTAAGTGACGAGGCAATCTTTGTCATGGTGTGCAAAATAATTTAAGAGAAAAAACATTGAACTAGGGATATGAAGATATTATTTGTATTTATTCACTCACTATCTCTGTGACTCCCAACCTAGTTACTTCATCTGTAGCCCTCACCTACTGACCTGTACAACAGTGACAATCATATGTGTCCTGTTTTAGACCCAAAGGGGCATCAGATATCACTGAGTTTGGCATCTTTCTCTAAGTCTACACTTGAGACCACCTGTGTCAGATTGTTTGGGCAACACCAGGACCTACTGACTAAGCAATGTCTGGTGTAGAAGGGCCTTGGGGTCTGCATTTTATAATTATTCCAAGTAGTTCTCTATACAAAAGTTGGGGATCCACTGACTTTGTTTAAAACTTTTCATTTTGCAACTAAAGAAATCATAGCTCAGAGCAATGTAGGAGAACTCATCAGACAGTTCTAGTTAGTATAGACTAAAGCTGAAATCCCTGAGTTACTATCCAATGTTTTTTTCCTTTTTTTTTTCCTAAACCACTCTATCCGGTGAAGATATTTTTGAGGATCAGATTGCATAATGTATGTAAACACATTTCCTTTGAACTATAACTCATCGTATTGAAAACGTTACTTAATTTTGTAGCCAGTGGTCAGAAAACGCCCTCTTTAGTGTTTATCTAGTTTTGAAAATACTATTCAGCGTTTATGAAAGATTAGAAACAATATGTGGCAACATTGGTTTCATTCTTGAACTTTAGAATTTCCCTCTTATTTTTAAACAATTCTTTCATTTCTAAAATGTGCTCTAGACCGAGGCAGCCATGCTCGGATGTGTTTCTGTATGTCTGGTATCCACCTCAAGCCCATCTTAACCAGGCCCTGTCTATCCAAATTGTGAAGGTGGGGCTTGCTTAGAATTCCTACAACACCTGCCTCTGTCTATTGTTGGTCTTAGGTGGGCGTCCTGCTATTCAGTAAAACATCCTGGGCTTAATATGGCTGCCGATCCCTTTCTCGGGGGCAAAGTGTTTTGGTGTTTTTGTTTTTCTACTTTTTATGATACATGTGTTTCCTTCTACCTCTTCCCCAGAAGCAGTGCATTTCTGCCTGGGTGTTAGAAGCTGCAGGTCAGAGGGTCTGCTGTTCCCCATCCCAGTGGTGGATGGCTTTTCCTTCCTACTAGCAGTGGGTCTAGTGAAGTAAGAAAGCCTTTGTACCTGTTCCATAGCAGCTGCTGATTGTCTCTGACATACAGCATCTTTTGCTTTCATCCTGAGTCTTGTAAACACTTAATGGAGTCCCATGGACTTATGATAAAGTATGAATTTTCCTTGTTTCTGGGATTCCTAGATATTTCAAGCTATATTCTAGTTTATAGTTGGCCTTCAACAATTCATTAAAATTTTAACTTACTTCCTGGACCTATGGTATGGCCTCCACTTTTCCCATTCAGGTGAAATTCATGTGTGTGTGTGTATGTGTGCCTCCTTGGAGGAGTTGTCACTCTGGAATTCAGTTTGCTTGGTTGTTTCATGAACTCAGGTCTCTCTGATGGACTTAGGGAAAATTATAGTTTTGTAGATTATCCAGACTTTTTGTGTTATTAATGTGAGATCAATATTCTCTTTGGCTGAGCACATGCAAAATTCCCCTTATATCCTGTATTATTTAATTGTGGTATTTAGTTGTCTGAATGGCTCTGGAAACCATTTGGTTCGAGGAAACTATAGAATACACATATATGTATCATGACCAGTTATGAATCTAAAAACTCATCACTGTGGCTTGTTCAGAAAGACTGCCCACTCCTCACCATCCTAGGCCTACACAGGAGTTCTATTCTAAACCAGACCAATTCTAGTCTAAACCAGAGCATTACACATCATTGCAAATCTCTGGGCTTAGTGATCTGCTCTGGAGCTGTAGGGTCTAATTGTATAATCTGGGCTCAGGGAAGTAAATTGTGGCCTGCCTAGCTTTGCAGTATACTAGGTTCTAATTTTTGAAGCTTATACAGACATGCCCCAGATCAAGTCTGGTTTCTTCTAGACCCAAAGTAGCCTTTGTAGTAATGGGGTACTTCATATGATGTTGCCTAAGTCTTAAAGATATAAAAGAATTGACTCATTAAATTTGCAAACCATAGTGAGCACCCAGAGACCCAGCATGAGACTTGGACTAGACGTAAGCTGGTGGGTCACAAGACTATGGCATTAGCAGGCAGTCACAAGGTGGTCTATGACTCCTAATGAATGCTGTTGGGCCTATTATGCCCCCAAATGGCATAATTCCTTACAGAAAAGGAAAGGGATGTTGGGCCTGAGCCCTTGACTTTACCATATGATCTTTTGTAGTCTCAGTGTCCTCATCTGTAAAGTGGGAAGGATAATGGTAATAACACTTATCTTCTAATGTTATATGAAGATTAAATGAGTTAGTTCATGTGAAACATTTATGAGAGTACCTAGCATATGTTAAGCCTTCAATAAGTAAAATTTGGTGTCAAGCACAATGCTAATAATTATTCCTTAAGATTTGACATTTTCTAGTTGCCCATAGCTTGCTTTATTGCTATATTCTTTCTGCTTTCCGATCTACTATAAGGACACAACTCTTCAATTTCTGCACCTTTTTGTATCCTAAGTAATTTTTAAAGAGAAATTTCAAAAACAATTAGCTATGAAGTTACTGACAACTAGATTTATTGTTCACTATTCGGTTTAAATCCTTGCTAAGACTGTTACCAAGAAAGTGAGTAGTGAAAATTGTATAATTTCGAAGGAAGTGGAATGAGGTATACTTCCTATAGCAAATACATATTATTTGTTTCATTTCAGTTGAAAATATCTCCTTTAAAGAATATTCTATGAATCTCTTTTAAATAATGAGATACTTTATAAGCCAAGACAGACAAAATATATTAATTTAAAAGCGATTTTATCAAACAGTAAAATCTGTTAAACTGCATACTATTAAAATCAGATACTACTATAGCTGGAAGCTATATAGATGCTAACATTTTAGCTAAGAAAGAAAAGAAAAGAAACATTTGTGTCAGGTAAGTGATAAATGAATTATAAATGAATGTTGAAGAATAAGGATAGCAAAACACTTTCTGATACACAAAATATAGTTGCAAACACTTTTTGCTATTTCCTAAAATGACGTCCTGGTCAAAAATATTGCTGATCACTACTCTTGTGTCTCTGAAATTTTCTTAGGAATTTTTGGTGTTATTAACACAACAGAATTCCAGACCATACAACTGGATCATTTCTGGAATGAATGAAACCACTTGGTAATTTCATACAATTCAATGACGGATCATTTGTTCCTTCATTCATTTATCAAACAAGTCCTATGTGAAAGTTATGGGCACTGTGTTAAGGGTATAAAAAGAGGAGTGAGATGCATTCCAAGGAATGATCTCACACAAATAATGGGCACACCAGCAAAGGAGTGAAGCATCAACAAAAAAACACAGGAAGTGTGGTAGGAAGTTGAATGGTTCAGAAATACACACAAGTTTCTATTGAGAGATAGGAGCACACTGAATTAATTTAATTATCAGAGCTGAATATTTTATTTCTTTCAGTTATAAAGCCAGTCTATTTTTATAACTGCCCTCTAAACATGAATTAGACAATAAAACTGAAAAATAGACTTCTTATAAATGGACAATGGAGAAAAGGAGGTAAACTTTTTGGTGAAGGTCCTGTCTCCACGATTCCCAGTTAAGAGACAACATTATGAAAAACTGGGAGATCTTTTAAAACTAGGGTTTCCTTTCAGTATCCTTAGATGGCTTTGTAAAAAAAAAAAAAGAAAAAAAAAGAAAAGAAAAAAAAGCTTGGTCCTACATTAGTGAACATAGAAAATTGAGATTCTTTTGTAAGATCTGGGACTGCTGTGTAAGATAATAGTAAATGTATTTTACTTTTTAAATATTTCCAGCGAAGGTTTTCATGAGCTTCATGTGTAAGATAAACATGCAAAGAATGCATTTTAGTGAAACAAGAAACAACTCAACTCTTGGGATTGTTTCAGTAGCCAGTGAGAGGAACCTGCGTTCAAAAGTCACAAGAATTCAGGCTGAGAAAATGCTGCTTGTCACACATTTAAAATGCACACAACAGCAAAGGAAGTTGAAGGAAATTTAAGAGTTGAGGTTTGAAACAACGAACGTTGTGTTTTATCACAACGAAGGCATAGAGTATGAACCAGACTTTTTCAGTCATTGAAACACTAGACAAGGAGAGGCCTGGGATCTTTACATTTGAAAAGTAGATTGTTTCAAGAAATGCTGTGTTTTGAGACAAATTTAATCAGGCATGTTTAACTGGCAGAAATATTTTTACTTCTATTAATGTATTTAGAGATATTGAAATTCAAATTTGAGTTGCATCCTTTCTTGCTTGGATATTTGCTCTTAATTAAAACACTTTCTATCCCTTAATCCGTTCTATCCTTTAGCTTTTTTGCTATATATGAAGTTCTAAATCACGTAGAATTAGTGAGAATGTAAACTGCCTTTTATAATGGCTTTATTTTCATATTACTAAAATCTTATTAAAATGTAGAAATGTTAAAATATTAAGTGACTGTAATATGTGCTGCCAATATTAATTTTGGAGGGTTTAATTTTGAGATGGATATTAATTGCTCTGAAGATTAAAGTGTTATTCTTTGATGTTTCTGGAATATATTCATCCCTTGAGATATGCCATTACACACCTTTCTTTCCCAGAAATTTTGCATTTAGGGACATGAGAGTTAAATTTACATAGTTCACTATTTTTTTTTCATTTTATTACTCTTAAATTTAAACATGTTCTGCTACTCCAACAAAATTTCTGTGGCTTCACAGAAATATTAAACATTAAAGGACAAAGTTAATTCAAAACATGGCTGTAATGTACTTATGATGTGCTCAAGAATGACTTAGGACTAACTCAGAAAACAAATAAAGGAAAATGTTCTCATTCTCAGATTATTGACAATATTAACAATAAGATGATTCTCATGTAATAATTATCAGAACGATTGATACTCATAAAAATGAAGTCATATGAAGGGAAAAAGTACTGCAGACTAGAATGTTTGGCAAACTGTGATGTGCAACCTAAAGGAAAAGGGAGCATTTAGATTGGAGAAGACATTCCAAAACAGAAGATTCAGCAAGAGTTTTGTGAAGGGAGTTTATTTCTGGGATAGTGAGAAGCAGGTCACCATGTTGGATGGGTAATTTAGAGGCAAATTCTGGAGGGCCATAATGGAAGCCAACAGAGGAAAGAAGGAGAAGTTGATTAACAGGAAAAAAATGCCATGTAAAGGTCGAGGAAAATTTGGACTGAGATGGGGCCACTGAATTAGGTGAACTCTAGAGTGAAGTTTCAAAAGAGCATTAAGAATCGAAGCCACATTATAGAAGTCTAAGAAGAAAAACAGTTATGATAAATGGTGGCAGCAGGAATAGCCCACTCATCTGAGGAAAAGGAAAATTAGGGTCAAGGAAAGTTGTAGAGTAAGTGTCTGTGTGTGTGTTCAGGATAGATAACACATTCTATAAAATGTGATCAAATGAAAATAAAATATCTAGCATGAATACATGGAATCTAGTATGCTTCTCAGGTACAGTGAGTGAGTAGAATTATGTGATTAATTGCATTTGATAAATTTAATATCACGAATTCCTTTGGCACACAAACGGCCTCGTGTGTCCTCGTGTTTGAGGGATATATTTTCGATAGATGGTAAAATGCAGATTCCTGTTTTCCTGCAACAGGTAAGTGCCAGGAATGACAACGTGCCGCTCACCTGAGCAACCCTGAGCCATGCTGGGACAAACAGTGCAGGGACTAGCCTGCTAACCAAGCAGTTCTGTGTAAGCATCTTTCTGCTCAGGTTCTGTGGGACTGAGGAGTGTGAAAACTCACTGCTCCCATCCTTAGAATGTAGAGTACCTATTGTGTAGGGTATTTGTCATTTTCAGTCTGTTTATAATCTTTTTTCCCATTTAGGGAAGGCTCCTTTTGACTGGAGGTGGTTAATCAGTAGTCTTTATTATCCTGCATCTCACCTCCATCTGCCACACACACACACACAACACATAACACACACACACACACACACACACACACAGACACTCCTAATACACAAGTTATCATCTGATCGACGTTTGCCAATCAGATTCACCATACCCCTGGTCATAGTGATGGGTGATCAGGTCAGGGTCAATGGGCATGTGACCAGACCAGGGCAATCCGAGTATCCCCAGGGCTTTGACTCTTGACGGCTACAGGAAAGGAGTATACTTTTATTTTCTCTGAGATTGCTAGGCTTAAAGGACAAATAAACCTAAACCTGCCAATTATTTTTGCAATCACATCAGAGAAACATTCCTGGGAACAAAGCCTGCTCAGAAAAAGCAGAGCTGAGAGATAGAGAAGGACAGAACCCTGATGAAATTGGTTTAAGTTCCAGGATCCACTTATGGTTCTATTTCTGTTCTGTAAGCCAGAACATTCTTTTTCTTTTCCTCAGTTCGTTGTTATTTGCTACTTTTCCTCAGTTCATTGTTATGATGCAACTCCTGAGAATAGTTGGTCAAAATGTAAGGAGAAAAGGTATGAGCAGGAGAATTATAACTATTCCCTTCTCTGAGTACCTAGACCTCTTTAATATTCATTTCTATAAGAAACGCGCACTTCACTTCCTCCAATGTGTTATGGCCTTTCATGTACTTATTTTTATTTCTGGTACTAGAATGTGGACTTCTTGAGAGCAGGGATAGTTTCTGCTGTTTGTTTGTTTGTTTTCTGCCATTCTGTTGTGTGACAGACCCTATAACTCAGTAGCCCTCAGGCGCCCCAAGCTTTTCACCTTGTTCATCTACCACTGCAGAGACTGGCAAAGGCCAGATATTCACTTTCTGAGAAAGTGCTACTGCTAAGACTGATAGTGTGTTTCAATTCTGCTCATTGAGGTATAAGTAGAAATGTGCTGAGAAAAATGGTTTATTTTCCAAGAAAAGTTCTGTTTTTCCCATTACTTCTTTCTTTGTGCTTGGAACATGGATGTGCACAAAAGACAGTGTCTTGAGCTGCAGCAGCCATATTGTGATAAGGAGGCAGGAGCATGAGAGAAACAAAAAGCCAACTTGCTTTAAATAAAAATTGTACCATGCCTGAAACTACCTGCATTCAAACTTATTTTTACTCGATCAAGTTTAGAATACACAGGCCCATGTTTATCTAGACCTTACTTTAACAAGTTAGTGATTATATACCAAACTTCTTGTTTCCTGAATGATCCATCAACTTCAATCTAGACGTTAATGTCTATGAATCTCTAATTTTGAGGTTGGCAAAATTTTGTGTTGGAAAGCACATAAGCATTAAAATCAGAGGAGTTGAGCTGATTTCTATTCTCAGCAGATTACTAACTGTATGATAGGACCTTATAAAAGTCACTGATTATGAATTTCTGCTTCTTTTTATTATAGTGGTGATAAATTATATTCCTTAGGTGCTTCACAGTTTGGCATAAGGATTTAGTTGGAAAATGTATGTGAATATATTTTATAAGATGTAAGATGCTAAACAAATGTTAATTACACATTTTTAATTTAATTTCTTCATGCAGAACTTTAGATATGTAGATTTAGTTGGAAAATGTATGTGAATATATTTTATAAGATGTAAGATGCTAAACAAATGTTAATTACATATTTTTAATTTAATTTCTTCATGCAGAACTATAGATATGTCTTATCCTTCATGCAGAACTGTAGATATGGTAAGCAGCAAAGATCCCCTAAGAGAATATTATTAATCACTTATTTTGCATAAACTTAGTTATAAAGTAACATTATATTTAAGTTAAAATACTTTCCACTGTGTGAAGATCATGCACTATTTTGTTTGTAAATCATATACTTATGACGGCCTGTTTATGTTCATCCTCCACGATGATGAAGGAACAAAAGAAATGCCTGGAAATGTTTTATTCGTAATGCCATAAAAGCCCAGATTCAGTGTGGTTATTTCAACAGAGCAGAAGTGCTAACATTTTAAAGTTCAGCATTGAAGAAACCTCACACTATTTTGATACTGTCACTTGAAAAGTAATATGGCAGAGCCTTTGACTATGTCTAGAATAATACCTGGAGAATCCAGTATCTGTGTAAAATTTCATAGGATCAGCTGTTTAAACATCAGCCTGATTAAATATCAATACATGTTTTGCAAGCATTGTAAATTTTACCCTATTATTATCTCGTAACATAATTTACCACTAGTAAACAGATTTTCCTGAAAGCAGCCAAATTATCTTGTATCATGTCCTCATCCCAAAATGTAAGGGTGTTCTACCAAAACACTCCAGGGAAAATAGCAGGTTTCCATCTGCCTTGTCCTGCGTACCAAAGATCAGAAAGTTCACCTGGCTGGTTTTAAAATAGCCTCATTCCAATAATGCAAGAGAACTTAAGCCTTTTCTTGGTCTTCTTAGTTACAAAACTTAAGCTTTTTTTCACTATGCATTATCTAAAATAAATAACACATTAGTGTAACAAAATACAAACTCCAAAAGAACCTCGTCTAGAGGGAGGCTTTTATTCTTTTTTTTATATTTGTATTCCAATTTTCATATTTCTTTTTTCTACTTTAAACATTTCTTAATTCCTCCAAATATTATTATAAAGGAAAAAAGATCTTTCAACTTTGACCATTTGAATTGTAATTACCTAGTGCTCGCTACTTAGGGAAGAATACATAATAATCATAGTTGTTTTGGGTTTAAGGTACAGTATGGTTTACTTCTTAATTTAACTTGATTAGAAATGAAATAGATAGTAATTGGAATACATTTGAGATGATAAGCTCCTGCAAAGTAAAGAGGGTACCTTGTCCCTCTTTTGTAACTTTCTAATAATACTAAAATACTAGTCTGACAACTAGTAGTGTGGGTCAGTACTTGTTTGATTAACCTATACATCAACATCATTCAAACTTGTTAGTACATCCCAAATAAAAATCACAATTAAAAAAGCAAAAATTTGCAACATAAATATCATAGGTTTTTTTTTTTTGGTATTTTTCCCCTTTTATCTCCAGTTGGCATCAGAGAGATATAATTTTATAAATGATATTTATACCTATTAGTAGGTATAAACTCTCAAATTTTATCCACTTAACCCTGGTTGATATAAATAAGTAAATGAATAATGAGTAAACACACTTTTTAGGGCAATGATAAAGAGTTGAGGATGAATTTTCTTCAATACTGATACTAAATTGAAAATCAATAGTGTTTTTGCCCAGAGAGGAACAAAATTAAATCAATTTCCAGACCAAATTGGTGTTGTTGTTGTTTTTCTTTTAGTTCTGAAGAACTGATTTGATTTTTATTCATAAAAGAAATTTCATGTATTAAATTGTCTTTCAGTCCCTCCACTTCAATTATCCTAATAATAGGAAAATATACAGAAGGTAAACCAAACTTATTTCTATCCTAGTTAACTTTGAACTATACATACTGTTAGAATTCTAAAAGATAATATTTTCAGTGTGCATGATTTCAAAGCAACATAAATATATTTTATACAGTACGTATTTTAAAAGTTGACAGTGTTTTCGTACCATTCGTATGCTGTTCTGGAACAAATAGCAAAAAAGCAAACCAAAACAACAACAACAACAAAAAAAAACCACAAGAACCAAAGAAAAAGAAAAAGAAAAGAAAATGAAAAAAGAAAATTAGCGTTCTCACCAGACTGCCAAGAATTCTCCTTATGGATCCATGCAAGCCTCTAATTTTTAGCGGGTTGCTTTTATAGCTTTTGGAATGTTGCCATTGAATTTTCCCTTAATTTATTGTCAGACTGTTTCTAGTAGATTTCTCTCAGTGGTTTGCTGAACTCTCCCCAGCAAACTGCCCTCAAGTCACCTGAGCCATAGCCAGCAGAGGACTCTTATGACCCATGTCTACAGGCTGTTGAGCTCAGCTCAGGGAATTGTGCATCCTGACCATCAGAGCTCTTCCAGGTAAGGCCAGTCCACTTCCAAAGAGTTGCTGGACCTCTCCCAGCACATTGGCACACTCTGACGGCTGGACTATTCCCAGTCAACT
Source organism: Prionailurus viverrinus (assembly GCF_022837055.1). NCBI lineage: Eukaryota > Metazoa > Chordata > Mammalia > Carnivora > Felidae > Prionailurus > Prionailurus viverrinus. Next base: position 63,826,945 of record NC_062568.1, on the reverse strand, counting down.
GGCAGAATATAATCAGTTGGCTGCTGACAATGGAAATGTAGCCCTCACTACTCAAAAGATGACACCTTTCTTCATGAGGCAATTCGGTGATACAGGGGGAAAAACTGTAGCCATGGTTAGAGCAAACCAGTGTTTAATGTAGAAACAGTAACTGCTTACCACAAACCCTCAATACAACCAGTAAACAAATTTACAAATTAGAGCTGAGTTACAGATTTCCCACACATATTTCTTCTATCCAGCTTTTTAAAAATAATGTTTATTTATTTTTGAGAGAGAGAGAGAGAGAGAGAGAGTGGGGGAAGGGCAGAGAGAGAGGGAGACACAGAATCTGAAGCAGGCTCTGCTGATAGCTCAGAGCCCGATGCAGGGCTTGAACTCACAAGCCGTGAGATCATGACCTGAGTCAAAGCTAGAGGCTTAACTGACTGAACCACCCAGGTGCCCCTACCCAGATTCTTTTTTTTAAGTTTATTTACTTTATTTTGGGAAAGAGAGAGTGTGAGCAGGGGAGGCAGACAGAGAGGGAGAGAGAGAATTACAGGTAAGCACTGTGCCATCAGCATAGAGCTTGACTCAGGGCTCCATCCTGCAAATTGTGAGATCATGACCTGAGCTGAAATCAAGAATTGGATGCTTAAGCAACTGAGCCACTCACGCATCCCTCTATCCAGCTTTTTGTTCTCTAGAGCATTTGTCTCAAATTTTAGTCTACTATTCTATCATCAAAATACATTTTAATAGTTTTAGAGATTTTTTTTGCAAATATGAGTTACAACAAGTAAAGACTTACCATTATTCTTTTTACATTTTTATGGATTTATTAACTATGATAATGGAATCTTCACAATTTCATCTTAGTTTGATTAAAATAATTTTTAACAAGCTTTCAATAAGCATTAGTTAGACATTTTCTACCTATCCGTTTTCTTACCTATCCATAGTGCAATTATAAAATTCAGGAGGGAAACACTAACATGACATTATTAGTGAATTTATAGACCTTACTCAAAACTCATCAATCGTCCCCAGAATGTCTTTTAAATGTAAGACATTTTATGTATTTTTTTAAATTTTATTTTAAATGTAGCCCATTTTAGAAATAGGAAATGGAGCTGTGTAAAGCATGATTTTTTTCCACAATTATAAAAAGAGAGAAAAAGGGATGAACATGGAAATTCTGATGCACAATGATCTTATACAGTAAGGCACAATAAGCAACATTTGAGCCGGAAATATATATGTTGTCGCCCAACAAACTGTATTTGTTAGTGTCATCAAAAAACCTTGTTGTGGAGGGGGTGGGGCACCTGGGTGGCTCAGTGGGTTGAGCTTCAGACTCTTGGTTTCTGTTTGGGTCATGATCTCCTGGTTTGTGAGATCCAGCCCCGCGCTGGGCTCTGCACTGACAACGCAGAGCCTGCTGGGAATTCTTTCTCTCTCACTCTCTTTCTGCCTCTCTCTCTCTCTCTCTCTCTCACACACACACACACACACACACACACACACACTAAATAAATAAATAAATAAATAAACTTAAAAAAAAAAACTTGTTTGGGGAAAGCTGTCAAGTTGTCTCCTGCTTTTGCTCCAACTTACCTCTGAGGTTCAATAACTTTACCTTGAACATAATGTTATTTTTCATAATAATGTTGATCTAAATTGCTAATTTTCACAACTTTCTCACTTGTTTTCTGGCGTCTAATGTTTCATACTGTGTAAACTTCAATACGTTATCTGACACCTTGGCGTCTCAGTTTCCTTATCTGGAAAATAGGAAATTCAATAGATATTTTGTTTATTATGATTAAAAGTGATGAAATATTTAAAGTCCCTCCCTAGTGGAGTCTGGCACATTTCAGGGGATCAATGAGTGTATTTTTCTTTTCCTTTTGAGTCCCAGAGTGAAAGCCTTAACACATGACAGCTGGCCCTACACATCAGCAGAGGAGACTGTAACTTGAATGGCATGAATTGCCATCTACTCAAAAGCGTCAGGCTTTAAAATGCCTGCAATTCCCTTTGAAGATTCATGCCTTCCATACACCAAATGCTTCTGTTAAGACCCACATGTTTTATCTGAGTTGTAGGAGGAGGGACTAACATTGATTCATTATCATCTTTCGGTTTATGGGTTTATGTAACGATCTGGTTACATGGGAATGGACCATGGCGGAGAGTCTAAAGAGGGCAAGTCAGGACAGGGCTTCTGGTGGTCCTCTGAACGGAAAGGTGATCATCTCGGGCCTGACGACCTAGAAGAAGGGAAGATCTCTAAAGCCGAGGTGTAGATGCAGCCAGGATGAATAAGAACCAAGACTAGATTCTCGAGTTTTTACATTGGACTGTAGAGTAAGTCTTGAGTATGACCCAAGTTACTCTTTGCCTTTCTTTCTCTTTCCTAAAAACAAAATTCACTGTGTTTGTTAGTGGATACTGATGCCTTCTCTTAAGTGCTTTAAGCTAGATATGAGGGCGAGGCACAGGGTAGGATGAGACTAGGGAAAAATACTTTAGGGCGCTGTGAAAAACACCATCTACCCTGGTCCAAACATTAGATAACCGGGTATGTGACATGTTGACTCCCATAACATTTATTGCTTTCACCTGCACTTTGTCATTGACTTGTCTGTTTTTCCAACTAGATTTTAAGCCTTTTACACACAAGTATTTGTCTCCATCTTCAGGGCCTAGAATAATGCCTGACACTTAAATTAGGTTGTTGTGATACTTCATTTTATGTGTCCACTTGACTGAGCCTGTGGGGACCTAGACATTTGATCAAACATCATACTGGGTATTTCTATAAGGTTCTTTTGGGATGAAATTAACATTTAAATTGGTCACATGGGTAAAGCAGATTAACCCCCTCCCCTCCCAATGTGGATGGGCTTCATCCAATCAGCCACAAACCTGAATAGCACAAAAAGGTGGGCCCTCTTTCCTTCTGCCTGGCAGCTTTCTAACTGGGACATAAACTCTTCTCTGCCGTTAGACTAGAACTAACGTCCGACTCTTTCTGGATCTTGAGACTGCCAGCCTTTGGACTACAACTATATCATTGATTCTCCTTGGTCTCCACCCAATGGACTGACCCTACAGATCTTGGGACTTGCCTGCCTCCATAATCACATTGGTAACATTCTTTTTCTTTTTTTCTTTTTTTAATTTATATCCAAGTTAGTTAGCATATAGTGCAACAATGATTTCAGGAGTAGATTCCTTAAGCCCCTTCCCCATTTAGCCCATCCCCCCTCCCACAACCCCTCCAGCAACCCTTTGTTTGTTCTCCATATTTAAGAGTCTCTTATGTTTTGTCCCCCTCCCTGTTTTTATATTATTTTTGCTTCCCTTCCCTTGTGTTCATCTGTTCTGTATCTTAAAGTCCTCATATGAGTGAAGTCATATAATATTTGTCTTTCTCTGACTAATTTCACTTAGCATAATACCCTCCAGTTGCATCCACGTAGTTGCAAATGGCAAGATTTCATTCTTTTTGATTACCGAGTAATACTCCATTGTATATATATACACCACATCTTCTTTATCCATTCACCCATCGGTGGACATTTGAGCTCTTTCCGTGCTTTGGCTATTGTTGATAGTGCTGCTATAAACATTGGGGTGCATGTGTGACTTTGAAATGGCACACCTGCATCCCTCGGAAAAATACCTAGTGGTGCAATTGCTGGGTTGTAGGGTAGTTCTATTTTTAATTTTTTGAGGAACCTCCATACTGTTTTCCAGAGTGGCTGCACCAGTTTGCATTCCCACCAGCAGTGCAAAAGAGATCCTCTTTCTCCACATCCTCGCCAACATCTGTTGTTGCCTGAGTTGTTACTGTGAGCCATTCTGACAGGTGTGAGGTGGTATCTCATTGTGGTTTTGATTTGTATTTCCCTGATGATGAGTGATGATGAGCATTTTTTCATGTGTCGGTTGGGCATCTGGATGTCTTCTTTGGAGAAGTGTCTATTCATGTCTTTTGCCCACTTCTTCACATTAGTAAAATTCTTATAATAAGTATCTATCCTCTATCTATCACCTATCTATTTACCATCTATTGGTTCTGTTTCTCTGGAGGATCCTGACTAATACAGTGATCAATAATTTTGTCTTATTACTTTTGAATAAGTAAATGAGTGGGTAAAGTAAATTGTTAGGCAAAGTGAATCCACTTTACTCCTGCAATGAGGTGTTTGGGCTAATGATGACCCCTTTTAGCTATAACGTTTTTAAGATTCTAAAGCCTCTCGTCTTCTGCTTATTGTATTTTAAAATAACCAGATAAAGAAATGACATACTTTTCTTCACTGGTTGAGGAAAGGGAAAAATCGAAAACAAAAGCAAATCTTTGCATCGATAGCAACGTCTGTTTGTCACAAAGTGTGAGTAGACGGATGTCACATTTCCATCTTGGAGGACTGTGAGCAAGTGCCTATTCTCTCATTTGACATACTTTCTTCTATTTCCTGGCATATATCTCATTTCATCCCATCTTAGGGATCACATTTCTTAAAAAGTGTTTTTTTTAAGATGATAGTGCACTAGGTTTTATAAAATCTCTTGCAGCAAAAACAAAATGGAAAAATGGTCCAAAGTAAAATACAAATGTTACTGGTGCTATGGATATTGTAACTAATTTCAGATCCCAAACATTGTCCTAATAGGTAGACTAACACTCAAAGGGATAGATTTTCTTCTTTAGGGTTCTCATGTGCCACTCGAGGACCAAGAACGATGTAGTCCAGGTAGAACCATAAAAAAGGAAATAACTAAATTATGTCATATTGCTTAAAAAAGAATAGCAACATATTCTGGTGCTGCTCTGTGATAGATATTGTTTTAAGAAGTTTAACGTATATTAACCATTTAATTCTGGTTGCAACTCTATTATCATCATTATTATTTTATAGATGAGAAAACTGAGACACAGAGAGGGTGAAATCAACATGTGCACCGTTGTTAAGTGACAGAGCTGGGACTTAAATCCCAAAAACTAGGGACCAGGGGTCAAATGCTAAACCGTGGTAAGCTTCCACTTGGCATGCGTGGTTTGATCCTTATTGTGTCCTTTGAAGCACGTTTGAATGCCCCCACTTAACAGGCGAGGAAGCCAAGTATCAGAGTGTTGGTACCTCATCAAGATACCTGTGACAGGATGGAGATGAGATGTAAACATGGATTTTGCCGATTTGGGTGTCCCTGTTCTTCTATACCTTGGTACACAGGGTCTGTGTTTCTTTTTCATCCTTCATCAGTATGCTTGTAATTTCATGTCTCTGGGTCAAGTAACCTGCCTGGCAACTTCTGATAGGATTCTTTGTCCCGGGGAATGTTTGTGTTTTTTTTTACAGAGATTTTCTAGAGATTCAGTGTGCGGTCTCAGGAGCCACCAGCCTCCAGTGGTGATGTTTTGACCACAACCATTTTTAATTCAGTCATGTATTCATCCTTAAATACTCTTATGCACCTACAAGGCGTTCGTCTATGTGGAACCGCTCAAGGTCTTCACAGGTTCCCGGCACCATGCCAGTCATGGTGGCTACAGGATAACCAAGGTTAAGTCCAGGTTTTAAGGAGTTCACAGCAAAGTAGAGGATCATCCCCATTCAAAGAAACCTCTTGTTTGAGTACAGCATGTAGAACAAACCCTGTTACATCCCCTTGTGCCTTCTCCCCAACTAACCCCCTAACATCATCTGTGAATGGTAGTTTGCTACTCTCACAGCTATAAAAGAACAAAAGCCAAGGATGTCACAAGTGCCCCAAAGTGGCTTTTTGGTCACCCGAGATTTATTATATCATACTCTAGAGAAGGCAAGAGAAGAAATAATAATAACAATAACAATAGGAACAATTAATACCTCTATTATAAGTGCTTGACGCTCCCTTTAAGCCAGCCATAAGGCAAATTTATCATTCTCATTTGCTGAGAACAGAAACAAAGACACAGTTTCAGCAAATTGCTCAAGGTCAAATGGCCCGTGGTAGCATGGGCGGGTTTTTAGGCAAGGAAACCTGAGGCCGGAGCTGAACTTCTTGGCCACTAAAGTAAAAGATTTAATAAGAAAAGTGAAACCTGTGGTCTCTTCTTGCCAGGATCTTAAAATAGGGGACATAAAAATATTAAAAATCCATTTGTGAAACATCATAAAAGGAAGTAAAAATACAGTGCCAACTAATTAGGACTATCCTCTGGACCAAGAAAGAACCTTTATTGATTACCTGTTAGGATGCTGGTACTGACGTATCTCTCCAGCTCCTGCCCGCACTCCTACAGGCCACTGTAGAGCCAGGAGCTTGAACCACACAGAGCTCAGGAGCCGTTCTCTTGCCCAGCCCATTCACTCTTTCTCAGTGATTACCTTTTAATTCACAGTCTGTAACCAGCAGGTTGAAACCCCTTGAGGGCAAGCACTATGCATGTTTCTATGTCTAGTGCTAGGAGAGTGAGACTAATTGAGGAATGAATAAATGAATACATCAGTTAGATACTATGCCTATTTTTACAGTTGAGGAAATGACCACAGAGAGCCTATGCGTCTCATTCATGTTACACGGCAGGTACCTGAGGGAATGAACACCAGTCCCAGGTGGCCTTGCCTCTACACCTTGTCATCTTCAGGTGAGCTTAAATGACACGAACACAATGTGAATGAGGTGGCATGGAAATCTGTGTCAGAGTGGGAAGAAGTGGATGGTTTGGTCATGAGACTTCCTCATTCTAACTGGAAAAAGAGTTACGGGGTATATTTTTAACTTTTTAAAGTACTTTTAAAGTTTATTTATTTTTGAGAGAGTGAGTGAGTGGAGCCAGGGACAGAGAGAGAGAGAGAGAGAGAGAGAGAGAGAGAGAGAGATTGAGAATCCCTAGCAGGCTCCACACTGTCAGCACAGAGCCCGATGGGGGGCTTGACCTCATGAACCCTGAGATCATGGCTTGAGCCGAAACCAAGAGTCGGACGCTTGACCGACCGAGACACTCAGGTGCCCTTATTTTATTTTTTGTTTTCACCTCAAGGACATGAAAAATAAGAAGTTGAGATGAGCACCTTCCATGGGAGCAGAGAACAGTTTGGATCAGCGAACGGTAGGACAGTCACCATTGCTTATACCCAGTCACACTTTGCATTTAAGACTCGGCTGACTTTTCCTGTCATGGGCTTTCTAAGTGAAGCGAACAAATAAAAACAGACTGCTTCCACTGCAACACGGCTGAGTGAAATCTGTGCCCAGCTCAGGGTTCAAACGCAAAAGGAAATGCGGAGAGTTGCATATTTTAACGTGTCATTGGTGATTGGCCTGGAGTCTGTTTTTCCCATGTGAGATTAACCCGAGGTCTGCCCAGGTCTCTTTGGCTGCACACTTCCCACTGGGCTTCTGGAGTGTCTCCGGAGCAGCAGGAAGTTTGGCCACCCCGTCTAGCATCATGAGGCACAACACCTTTTCAGTCGGCTTGATCTCACTCTTTGAGCAGCTATGTGGTGATTCAGAGGCGAAGAGGCAGATAATTGGACAGTGGAATTGAGTCCTGTGTGGTATAGAGTTAAAAAAGAAATTCCTTCCATACTAACTTGGAAGTGAAAAGAAAACCCAACAAACAGAACCTTTTGTGCACAGCAAATGAAGCCAAAGAGAGGTTTATAGGCAGCCCGGCTGTGGGTGAACCTGAAGGCCACTGGCCAGAAAGCTCAGGGGTAGTACTCCCGATGCCATGTTGCTATCAAGTAGAAACCTATTTACAAAATTACAATCTATTATTTCCCTCACCTGCTTACTCAGGATAGCAGGTATACCATAAAATCACATACGAAAAGTGACTTGGGCACAAAATTTTATATTAGTTCCTCTCAGTTTCTCCTAATTTTTACAGAAAAAAATCAAGCTTAAGCAAAACCACTTCCTAAGTTCTCTTTGAAATGACCATACGCGTTGCCTAAACTACCAGGTAAATTCTATCTACTACAATCAATACCATCACTACATCGCAAACAATACTATATCTTAAGTCAACCAAACATAAACAGAAGTCTGGCATACTGAATAACCATTTATTTTAAAAGGATGATTAATAGGAAAGGACACTCCATTTTTTAAAGCCATATTTATACAGAATTTACCACTCAAATCAAACGCCAATTTTTGACTGGACTGTGGTCAAGGTCACTGTTGAATATACAAGATAGAATAGACATAGTTCCACCAATTCTAACTTAATAATTTTGCTGTTTTATTTGTCCAATTTCTTCTTTTCTCAAGAAAGCTAGTTAATCAGAGGCAAAATAGATCACAAAATTACAACAAAAGAAGATCAAACTATATCATGACCAATGTGGAAAATTCCCCATAGCCCAGTATTAATTTTATTACTTAGAATTAAGCACACAAATTAACACAGACATTTCAGTGTATCACTTAATTTAATCACAAATATGTTGTATGCATTTTAGTAATGAATTCCTTTTTCTTCCTCAAACCTGATGCCAAGTTTTAGGTCTATATTTTCAGCATGGACTTGCTAGGTGGCAACGCCGTGTTTGGAAATATCCTGGTGGACCTATAAACTGTGGTATGCCCAAACAACACAAAAGAGATGTTTCTGCCTTAATGCATGACCACACACTTAGTGGCTTAAAACAACACACATTCATTATGTGTCGGTCAGAGTCTGACATGGGTCAGATGGGGGTAAAATGAAAGAGTTGGCAGAGCTGCGTTCCTTCCTGGAGGTTCTGGGGGAGAATCCATTTTCTTCCCCCTTGTTCTTTCTTACTTTCAGAGGCTTTCATTCTTGACTTGTGACGCCCTTTCTCCACCTTCAAAGCCAGCAGCGTCGTCTCTATGTCATGCTTCGTCCACTTACGTCTCCCTCTGAACAAAGTGGAGAAACATTCTCGCTTTTAAGAACTCGTTTGATTAGGTTGGGCACACCTGGATAATTAAAAGTAATCTCCACCTCTCAAGATCCCCACCTTTAGCCATTTCGGCAAAGACCCTTCCACCATTATGTATTCATGAGTGCCAGGGATTTTTAGGACATGCGTGTTTTTGAAAGGAGTCGTTTCCTACCTCCTACAATAGAGCCTTTTGCTTTTTTTTAATGAAAGAATTGTAAATTCTAACTCGTATATACACAAGACTCTTGAAGATTTTCACAAAATTTTACTCATTGTTTCATTCATTCACTCGCACATTTAGGCAACATTAACAAAGCATCTGTTATAAGTCATATACAAATGCAAATACAAACAAATTAGTGTCCTCACTATTAAGTCTCCTAAACTTTTTCTACCTACAGCCTTGTGTTAAAACTGTTTCCTCTGCCTGATATACCACCTTTACTCTAATACAAAGTAAGTTCCTAAATAAATTCATTAAGACTCATTTCAAGGGACACCTGGCTGACTCAGCCAGTGGAGCATGTGACTCTTGATCTTGGGGTTGTGAGTTCAAACCCAATATTGGGAATAGAAATTATTTAAAAATAAAATCTTAAAAAAAGACTCATTTCAAATACTACCTCTTCCATAAAGCTTTTTTTTTTTTTTTTACTATCCCAACTGTAAGAAATCCCATCTCAAATTTCATAATACTTTACGTTTATAATTTAATGATATGTTAGTCTTTTTGCCGTTATTTGTATATATTCCTTTCTCCTTTTAGGGATTGTAAGTTCCTTTATATCATGGACCATTCATATTTGAATGTAGGAGGAACCAAGAATGACAATCAGTATAGATGGACTTACCATACATATTTGTGGAAACTTTCTTTATCAAAAGAGATTTGCTTATGACTTAAAACAGTGGAAGACATCAAAAAAATTAGTTTTGTTTCAAAGTTTTACCATATTTCTACAGGAAGAAAAATTGTAAGAAAAAGAGCAAAGTAAATTAATTGGAGGTTAAGACCCTCATAGCAAGAAAAACCCTCTAGTTTGCCAATTTATGAAGCCAAAATGGAGAATTATGGAGAAATTTCCCTGCAGATCTCTTGCTCCTGCCAAAGCAGGCAGCCAAAATGAGGTTTATAGTCACTCGTATTTTTCAACAATGTGCCTCACATTGCCAATAGAGAAATGCCTCCTCTGTGACCTTGAAAATGGCCTCATCTCTTTATCAGCTTTCCATCTAGTAAAATTAGATTATTTGCTTTTACAGTAAATTTTTACCCAAGTTTGCAAAACACAATTCCATTGATGAAGAAAAAATGAACATTTTTTTTCTCATTTTTTTAAACCAGGAAACTGAAGCAAATAAAGAGCTGGAGACTCTGTTTGAGACGTGTACTTATAAATGATTTTATTTTATGGAGGTCTACAAATGCCCATTCCCTTTCTTATTCATTCTAATGGTCTCCTCTGCTTGGCTCACCTGTTGAAGACTGGTCATGCCACAAGCTCTGCTTTCTGCAACATCATTTTGAGTAGATTTTATACTTCTATTCACTTCAACACATTTGTGTGGGTGTTGATTATGAACTTCTTTGAGATATGTCTCTGCATCACTGAGTAGGTTGTAAAATTTAAATTCTATCTTTAATTTTGAAAAGAAACCAGTTAACTGTCTGATTTTGACTCGTGTTCTCATTCTTGCGTAATTTAAAATCTCTCGTTAATAATTTTTTGCCCAGGCAAAATAATCGTGTTTTTATAACAAAAGTAAGAATTTAGAAAAGGTATCGGGATGTTGGGCAGTAGTGACTGTTTTGATCCATATCTGAAGATCTTTTTAAAGAGCTCAAATCAAAAAGAAATTAACCTCTGGCCTTCGGTGTCAGAACTACTTTGGGCCAAATCCCAGCACTTCCGCTAACACTAGATGTAAATCCTTTCACTCGTTATTTAGTTTCCTGATCTAGAACATGGGAGTGATAAGAGTTCCCCCTCACCGGGATGTGAAAAGCAAATGAAGTAATAAAGGGAAAGTGCCCTGATGGTTCCTGACACACAAGGACTAATTATATCACAGGTACTGCTTCATCCGGATGATAAAACAATTCCTTTCCTTTTAGACACATTTTAAAGTGGCAACAAATTTAAAGGAAAACACGATCTTTATCAAACTGGATATTGATTAGATTTATGGAAATTTATGAGAAAACTGTCTTTGGATTACATTTTATTTCAGCCAGGGAGATAACTTTATTTAACACAAAGAAGTAAAACACGTAACAACAGTAACCTGTATTTGGAAAAAAAAAATCAGTACACAAACATCAATGACTTTTCATAATGGAAACAAATATTGATAACGAAACTCCCCAGATCCTCACAAACATTTGAATATCATAATCTCAAATGGATGATATTTTATTAACACGTCATCAACAGCAACAAATCTAAGAGGGAAAACTGACTTGCTTTATTAATATGAAGTTGATAAAGTGTCTTTGATCTTTTGGCTATCCCTACCACTACTTTTTTTTTTTTTTAGTTAATGCAATATATCTCCTGTTCAGAGTGGGGGGGACTGTTTCGTGATGAAAGAAAGAAAGAAAGAAAGCCCCAGCAACACCAGTTTTTATGTTGTGCCCTATCCAGCTGACACTGTCCTTTTGGAAAGCCAATGACTTGTTAGTACCCCTACCAGCAGTGTGAACAGATGCGTCCCTGACAGGCGATGGATGGTCAGGGTCCATCTGGCCAGTGCAGCTCGGACAGAAATGATGTATACAGCTTCATCAGCGAATGACTGTCATCAATCGTGGGCCATGGGTAGCGTAAATGACAGCTACGCCGCAGCTGAGACCCCAGGTGTGAGACTGAGGAGGACTGATTTAAGAATGCTGGGTAATCAGGAATGTATAGGCTCCTGGACTTTAATTTGTATCTTTAACCTCCTATAAATATCCTGCTATACTGTCGCAGGTATGTGTTTTTTAGTGTCTCATCACAAAATTAGCTTCAAGATGACGGCTGTTCTTTGCTCCCTCTTAACTACTGATGACTTCGGTTCCCTGTCTCCATCACCAGATGCGTGCAGTGTCCTGGCTGCCGTACGGTGTGCCTCACAATTTAATTATTACCCCATTGATTTTTCATGTATTTCAATTTTCTCTTCTTTTAAGTCGCAGTGGCCATCCTGTGGAGGTGCTGCTTATTTTGCTTTCCAAGATTTCCTTTTGGAATCATTTGGAGTCAAAGAGGTTTTTGTTTGCCTCCTCTCCTCCCTCTGTTCTGCCCCCACCCCTCCTCTGGAATGTCTAACTGCAGCAGTCTGGAGGTGGGCCCGGACATGCGGACAATCCAGAAAAGAACCTTCCCGGTTTGCAAGAGATCTTAAACAGAAAACAATATTCCACTGCTTACTCACCAACAAAAGGTACCTGGTTTTGAAACGGTCTCTCTTTAGTATGCATTAACGATCATGCATAATTTGCATCTATTAGCATTTTATTATACCACTGGCACTGGGGAAAGGAGAATGAAAACAATTATTGTATCCTCAGAGGACATTTCTTTACTTATAACTATTTTACAATAAATCATTTTTGTTTATCAGTGTACTGGATATGGCAAACGTAGAAACACTGGAGACTGAGAGGGTTCTAAAAGCCTAGGAATTTATAGAGCGGCCCCACATGTTTTCACTGAAAGCTCTTCAAATACTTCTAACTCATTAAAATGAATTATGTCAATTACCACCAGTAGATCTGGAAAACATTTGAATCCGATACAAGAGGACTTTTTTTCCCCCTCCAAGACCACAGAAATTCAGCTCTCCCTAATATAAGCAAAGTTAACGCAGCCTAAACAATATCTGGATGAAGAAGAAACTGACCTACAAGAATACTTTCCTCAAAATGGGAACAAAGTTGGCTCTCTTGTATTCTGACCATGTATGAGGGTGTGAGAGGTTTGGAGGAGAACTCAAAAGACCATCTGGTCCATTCCACTGCTTTCAGAGAGGATATACCAAAAGCATCCCAGACCCAAGAGAGTTTGTGTTTCATATACTCTCAGGGAGATTAGCACGAGAAATAATGATGCAAGGTCTTTAGGCATCTCCCCCCTGACACCCCACAGAATTTTTTTAAAGGTATGATATTTCTACTATTCGCCACTGGTCTTAACGATGTCCAAGGGCAGCATCCCAGTCCAGAAAACAAAGAATCCATCTTTTTCATTCCCGTTTTATTTCTTGTAAAGATGGTTAAAGCATTATTTTAGTGGCCAGTGCAAAATTTACTATATCTTACTATAGGAATTGCAAACAGAAACACATAGTTATGTAAAGTTAGAAGCAGAGATAATGTCAGAACAAAGCGGCAATAGTTTGGAGACACATTTTAAGGATATGAAGTGCCTTATTTGTGAATTATAGAATAGCATTAGGATAGCAGAATCATCACAGAAATCAGCACTTATGATGGTGTTGAGAGATAGGGGAGACAAAGAAAGAGAAACAGAAAGAGGAAAGAAGTCTTGCTGAGCTAAAAAAAAATGCTATAGATATTTAGTTTTCAGCCTGAAAAACATCTTGAATATAGCTTTAAGGATAGTATATCTCTCACTATGAAAGATAACACATCAACTAATACCTGAAGCTTGGAAACAAGACTGAACAAATTAGAGAAGTCTGTTTATGCTATTGAGCAGAAATATAAAAAAAGAAATCCGTGTCTTAGGATGGCAATAATAAACCTAAGTGAATGAAGAGGTATTTCAAATATAATTAATATCGATTATTAGTATCGATAATTAGTATCGATAATTAGCAGTGATCTGTGTGGCTCACAAATATTTTCATAAGCTTAGATAATCCCTAAAAGTGAATTTCCTACAGTAAAAAATGGTGATCGTGATAATAAAAGATCCTGACTTCATGAATTTGCTGTTTGGGTTGGCTTCAGATATTACTTCTATTTAGGCAGAGTCTATATAATTTCAGTATGACAAAAGCAGATGTTTGAGAACATAATTTAACAGACATTTATGGACAATGAATTGCTTGTGCAACTATTTGCAACCTAAGGTTTCCACAGTTTCTACACTAAAATTCTCTTTAGTATAAAAATACTAATATCTTTAGCTAAGACTTCAAAAGTTATTCATTAGCTCGGGACCAATTTCCTCTCCCTGTCCCATGGCTAAGTTGGAGAATGATTCTTCATCTGTTTATACTCCCTCACCTACGGGGTGAGAGCAGCATACCCGGAGATATACTTCTGCTACAGGGATGCACTGCCCTTCCCAGGCCATGTTCTCCTCTCCGTTCTCTAAAAACAAAGTCCTGATAAAGATTAAGAACGGACCATAGAATATTCTAGAAACAAAATTTAAACATTGTGCTTCCTTATTAACTGCTCTATTTTTGGATTTTTTTTCCTTTCTGAAAATTGTTTTTAATTCTGAAATTTCATAAAACTGCTAGTGTATCTCAGACATGATTTTTCCTCTTTTTTGGTGTGGCTTTCGTGATGTAGAGAGACCTAGTAGCATTCAGTTAGTTCAGCAAGAATTCAAAGAACAGGAGACATTAAGGTCACACAAGTCTGTTTCTAGTTCAGACAGCTGGAATCTTAGTGACACCCTGGTCCACTGTAGGAGAAAAGAATAGGGGACAGTATAAGGATGGGGGGCTATAGCATCTGCTAGCAATAATGTACCTATTAGCCGAGTGTCTCCTTTGGGAACACGAAGTAGCTGCTGAAGGATTTGGAATTTCTGTCAGTACTAACGCTCTGTTATTCTATCTGAAAATGGGGAAAACATTCATTTGTTCAGAAGAGCTGTGGTATTTCAGAATCAAGAAAGAGACCCAGACTCTCCTCTGAGACGGTACCAAGTAGGTTGTGTAAGGACCACTGAGGGCTATTGCATCTGTGCTTAGGTTTATTCCTTTAGATGATCATTTGAAAAAAATTTTATGGAAGCACATGTTTGCTTTTTTCTTAGAAAGGAGTTGGAAAAAGTCTATAGATCCATTCAAATTGGCAGAGACTTATACCTCAAATACTTGCAAAAACTTAGTGGAAGTTTAACAGAAATAGAAAGTATGATCTGTTTCTGTTTGACCGCTTCCCTTAAGTGGAAATTCTGGATAGATTGTGAAGACAGACACTTTTTTCATGTAGGCAGGGACATAGGAACAGCAGCAGGAAAACCTGCTGAATCAATTTTCAATAGGGGAAGGCACAGAAATTTGAAATCCTTTCAATGCAGTGTTTAGAAAAAAAAGAACATAGAATAAAGCAGCTATATGTAGATCAACATGAAACATAGGCAGATGCTTTCGCTTTTACTTTATCCTCACATTCAGGGTGCTTACCACAAAGTCAAGCCTAGGTGCCTAATCAATATTGATTAACTATATGATCCGGCTTTTCAAGCAATCCAAATTATTTAATTCATTGCATTAAAGGCTACACAAATTTTGTGTCGTGTGATTTTGTTAACTCAGTACATGAAAAAACTAAGGCTGAAACTAGGGGCTGATGGCAGAGTGAGCTCTCTCACTAGTTCAGAATGATTACCTCTGAGTCCTGTTCTAAATGGTGGTCAATCTTAAGAAATGAACAGAGCTGGCAATCAGACGGGCCTGAGCACAATTCTTCCGAAGATGGCAGCTACAATGCAAGAAAAATGAGTCGTGAGACCTTTGCATTAGTTGGGATTTAATGATTTTTAAAATAAGCTCAGAGAAGTCTTCATATTATCCAATATCAGAAGGGATTTTTGTTTTAAATATTGGACTTGGTCTCTATCTATTGAACTATTGAATCCATGTCATTCTTCAGTTTCAGAAACTTAAGCAAATGGACCAAGAGAATTGGACACATTTAGCAGTTCTTTTTTATCAGCCCAACACCCTTTAGCCAAGAGCCAGTGGAGCCCAACATCATGGCACATTTCCCCACAATATACTCACACTCAACCAGCACCTAGGAGGGAAAAGTGCGAGGGCTATTGAGCACTGAGAATTTTTCCAATGAATCACAATTATGTGAACACCTGTGCTAACTAAGTTTGTGCTGATCCACGGTGAAAATTTGCAA
Organism: Prionailurus viverrinus; assembly: GCF_022837055.1. Taxonomy (NCBI): domain Eukaryota; kingdom Metazoa; phylum Chordata; class Mammalia; order Carnivora; family Felidae; genus Prionailurus; species Prionailurus viverrinus. The sequence continues at coordinate 63,810,943 of NC_062568.1, read as the reverse complement.
AGTGCTCAACAGCCCTGAGAATTTCTCATTTATTATCTCAGGTGGGGTGGTCTGCAACTGCACATTAGGTTGCGGTATGAAGCATGTAAGGACACGCATTCAAGACCTCATCTAGGACCTTTTCATTCTACCTGCAGGGTACAGCTGTGCCTCGTAACAGGCCAGAGTTCTGCTTCTGAAATTCTGCCCAGAGAAGTTAAGGGCAAATACAAGAACCCTTCATCTCCAAATGAAATGAGTGTAGAACATGCGATACATTTACTTACATTTCAAGATGAATTTACCGTGAGCTTTATCTTGGGAAGAACCTGATGATCAGTGATATCTTTATGAATATAAGACCATTGTATGTTAACAACCTGAAAAAGTGTCAAAACTCTAAAGGATGAGACAGGACTTTACCCCTAAACCTGACTTTTGAGCTACCATGTATTTATTTTTTCTTAAGAGAGAAAGATATAGTGAAACCTGTCCAGATCCCAAAGAATCTATAGCTAGTTTATTTTTAGAGTCCATGATTGATGAGAATAGGAAAATAATTTGTGAATGAAGTCATCAAAATAGCTTGTCAAAGGCTGGATGTAAGCAGTGACATTGAGATCAGTGAACATGCTGGATACAGGGTCAAGTGTCGATTCCACAATAAAGGTTCCACATATGCCTGGGACAGTGGCTTTCTTTGAAAGTATTTTCTGTCTCCAGAACTATAAACTACTGTGTGGTCTCTGAATGTTAATGCAATGGGAAGAATAGAGTTTTTCTGCGTAGCTCTGTAGACAAATTGATATATTTACCGAAGATTCTTTAGTGAAATATACATGTGTTACGTTGAATCATTAAGCTTAAGAGGAGTCAATAAATTCAAGGATAGGAATATAAAGACCGGGGCCTACCCTGGCAGCGCAAAGCTTTATTTATTTATTAAGTGATATGCTAGACTCTGGAACTTAATTCTTTCTAACACCATCATGTTCTTACCGGTAGGATAATTGCCCATCGTATGCAGTGTTAGTGCAGTTGTCATTGGAGATAGTATAGTAGGAGATAATGGAGGAGGTGATGAAAAAGGAAATGTGCAGCTACGGAACAGTGCTGGGGCAAGAATGTCAGTGGGAGACACTTGGGAGAAGCACCCATGTGGGGTACCCTGGCTTAATGCCAAAGATTTTCCTCATAAAAACTAACAATCTTCTGCATCTGGGCCCATGACACCCTAAGGCTTCCTCTAAGAGAGCCAAGTGTGAGGTTAGGTGAGTGTATGAGGAAGGGAGAAAAGCATTAGCAGGTTGGACTAGATCCATGTATCACCTACTTTCACCTAAAGATTAGATTTATTGGGTTTTATGAGCACCAGCCATATGCTAACTAACTTAGCACACATTATCTCATTTAACCTTCATAACAGCCTAAAATAGAAATGGATTTTATCCTATTGTGCAAACTAAAAAAAAAAAAAAATTAAGCTTAGCTTAACTAATCCACATTTATGTTAGAGTCAGACTTGAACCCTTGACTAGCTGAGGACAAAACTCAAGATTTTAACTACTACACAATACTGACTCCCAGTGGCTGAAATTTGGTAAACATTCAAGGTTAGCTATTGAAGCTGGTGTTTTTCTTAGGGGAAACTGATCTCTGTCCCTCAAATTTAGCTCCGTATCTCAAAGGCACATAGAAAGTGGCCTTGCTTGTCAGAATTATTGAGATAATATATAAAAGTGGCTGGTTCAAACCAAGTTCCAAGCGTGACTGCAAGCAAACAAATAGGTGACGATATTGTTTATGAAGCAAATACTTTGAATTAAATCCTACTCAAATACCAAACTGCTTGGTGTTTACCTGAAGCATAATCTGCGCAAACAGACTTCCAGAAAACAAACAAAAAATCTGCAGGATCAGCATTTGAAAGTTGTGTGAGTACTTCCTTTATTTGCCAAGAAGCATAAAATAAAACAAAATGTAAAAAGAGTAATAAAAACTCAAGGAAGAAAAAAAACGTCACATTTTGTAAAGGCTATGATATATGTATTAGTTCATAGAGTATGGCTTGAGTGTTAAGGGCAATTTTTTTCTGGAGTTTTAAATTAGAGTAAAGATAAAATAATACGTGTGTAAGAAGGGACAAGGCTTAGTTGTGCACAGAAGGCTTAGCCAAGGGAAAAATCCTAAAGTAGGTACTTTTCATGTACACACCTCCTAACACACACGCGCGCACACACACACACACACACAGAGTTGTTCTTCAATGCCCTTTTCTCAACTCTCAGTATCCTCTCTTCTCAGCTTCCAAAGCATTCGCTATTTGGTATTTCCTCTGGTCCCTATTCTCCTTTACTTCAAAATCCCACCAGACAGCTTCTTATAGTATAGGTTTTTCTCCTCTTCACTCATCATAACGTAACAGTGAACTATTCCATTTTCCCCCCAAGACATTGTTAAGTAACTGGTTAACAAACCATATGAACATTCCTACTAAGATCTTCATGAATGATAAAAGTTTAATGTGTTATTTTACTTAATAATATTTATCTCACGTTATGAACTCTTCTAGATAAAATGCCTGAAGTCAAAGGAATTAATTTCAGATGAAGGGAATTTCAGACCCTGTGGCAGCTTGGTGGGAAAGAGATTTCTGCAAGGCTGTTTTGCCCCCTATTCCTTGAAATATCTTTCAAAGGTTGATGTTAACTTTACCTGTGTTTAAGACTGACCGTAGTGAGCAGGTGTATTGAAAGATTATAATCCCTGAGAAGGGAGGTCACTGATAAAGGTCACTACTGGTTCTTACTTCCTACTAAATGATTCTTCAGTATGCAACATGCTATACTTGATCTCTGGTAAATGGATATTAGTGACCTTGATCACTAATCTTTGCCTTCTTTGGACAACTCATAGAACTGTAACATTTTAAAGTTATAATTGTGTTTACTTTTTAAGTGGAGTTAAAAGTCTTTAAACTAGATAGACAGATTGAAATCAAGACACAAAAGAGCCTGCAAATGCGTGGATTGCCATATCACACCAGTTATAATATAACCCCTCAGTTAATGCATTTGAGATAGCAGAATCATTAGGATATACCACATTAAAACATAATTCAGGGCCTTTTAAGTATCTGTGAATCATTGACATGATACATTGCCACATCTTTGCCATCCGTCATGTCAATGCATTGTTTTTATAATATTTTTAAATGTTCATTTATTTTGAGAGAGTGAGAGTGTGTGCACACATGAGCAGGGGAGGGGCAGAGTGAGAGTGAGAGAGAGAGAATCCCAAGCAGGCTCTGAACCCTCAGCATAGACCCTGACGTGTGCTGGATCCCATGAACTGTGAGTTCATGACCTGAAACGAAACCAACAATCAGACGCTTAACCAACTGAGCCACCCAGGCGTCCCATTTTTATGATACTAACTGAATCTGGGCTGTAAGCTTTGAAACTTTCTGAACCCGCTTCTTCGTTTGTTATGAAGAAGGTCCAGTTTCTGGTAGCTCTAGCCTTTACTAGACATGGCAGAAACTTCCTTCCTTCATCCTGGCTTCTCTCCCCCCACTGTGGCTGACATCTTCATTGGCTCTCCACATTTACACTTACAAGACTGCCAAGGGATGAATTCTTCCAGGGAGGGATGTGAATTACTAAAAAGGCTTATTGTGTTTTCACGGGCCATACTTTGTAACATTTTAAAATGTGGTTTTAAACAACAAAGGTTTTTCGTATCAAAATGAAAACATGACAGGCTAGAAAGGAAAGGACTCCTCCCCTTCATCCCTTAAACTACACAACATGAGCGGTCTTGTTCTCTGTTGGACAATGCATCGGTGAATCATGTTATATTCGTATTCATGATGGAAGCCTATATAGCAATTAAAATAAATGAACCAATTCTACATGCATCAACACAGATAAATCTTGAAAACATAATGGTGAGTGAAAAAGCAAGTGGCAGAGTGATGACATTTATGTAAATTTAAAATCATAGAAGAGTATATTATTTATGGACACATACACATGTAGTAATCATATACACACAAGGACATGAAAGTTACAAACCAATTTTAAACCAGTGGCTATTTTACCCTTGGAAAGAAGGGAGAACAGTAGTGAAGGAGCTTCATGGCATCAGTTGAGGGGACAAAGTGTGTTATCAACTCTCTATAACATTAGGAAGAAAAAAAAAAGTCTTGAAACAACTATGTAAAACTTTTTATAATGCATTAACATTTCTTCAATCTTAGTGAATATATGAGTGGTTATTCTCTGTACTTTATGTGTTTGAAAATATTTCATAACAACAATAATGAAAATAACAAAGGAAACTTCCAGTTCAAAATGGAACTGGCTAGTCATTCTCAATATTGTTTCTTCAACTTTTCACTCACAGTTTCTCTCACAGGAGAGATGAGAGAGGATGAAAAGCCACTATTCAAACTAGGACAAACCAACAAGTTAACTCTAGAATCGTAGAAACTGGGAGGAGTTGGTTCATAGTTAAACTGGTATGGGCTGAATGGAGAAAAATCGCGCGGTATTTGGGTAGTAGCATATGTCGGCTTTGTCTCCTGGGGAACGAGAAGTGTGGGTGCGAATTAGTGGGGCTGTGGGTGTGGGTGGAGACCCCCAAAACAAAACTTTTAAAAAATAAAATGAAACATGCTTATTGGAAAATGTTAGAAAATATAGAAAGGAGAAAGTAGGAAAGAGGAAACCATGATTATACTGTACAAGACCAGCGAGTCCTGTTTTCAACCCCAGAGCTATTGTGGCTTCTGGCAGTAGAAAAGGAAAGGAGCCATTCAATGGCACTTCTGTGATGGGTTGTACAATGAGGAGGTGATATATACAGATACATGATATACATGTATGATATATGTGTGTTATACATACATATATGTGATATATGTGTGTCATATATGTATGTGGTACATACACATAAATGATATATATATTATATATATATATGTATATATATATATATATATATATCACGACAGAATATTTTCTCTTCCACATGAAATGTTTTTTTGAAATCTCTTTGTTGCCTATTCCTTTCTTAACTTGAGTTCCCTATAGAAACATTCAGTGTCTGGAGAATAAAAAAAAGAGGGGAAAAGGCTTTCTAAATTAAAAAAAAAAGAACACTAAATGCCACCACATTGTTGAAAAAAACTAAAATTACATTTTAGCGCTCTGACTTGAATTCAAGTGACTTTATTTGCATAAAGGAATATCTGTGAAAGAACGACAATACCAAAAAGAATTTCTGGATGTAGAACTTCTTCCCCTACTTTTATATCGAGGATTTTTTTTTATGATCAGATCATATATTCCTCAAAAAAAAAAATGGTTTTAAAGGAAACTCTGGTCCACCTTTATCTCTAATGGCCCGGTTGGGAGTTGCTATAATAATCCTTTTGCTTTTATGTGGCCATCTGGAGGCCTATTAAAAGGAGTATCTAAAACAGACTCCCCAAGTGTGCTGAGTTTGTACGTGTTCACCAAGTCACCAAAACAGGAGCATTTTTCCTACTGCAGGGAGAAATGACCCTTTACAGAGAGGGGTGGGGTTGGGGGGTGTGGAGAGAGAAAAGACACAGAACCAGCAAGAGGCACAGCTTGACCTTTCACCCTTGCCATTGTGCACAAGTAGTAAGAATAGTGGTTGATTCTGGTGCATGTATTTCAAGGGTACAAAGATCTACAGCAAGGTTTCTTTACACCTCTGGGGCTCTGTGATGAGATGGAAGAGGTTAGGGAATGTGGGAACGGGAAACATTGAGAATTTAATGAAGCATCATGTTTCAACTGGATAATATTCCAGTTTGATTTGTGTGGAAAGCAAATATGAGGTATTGAAATAATATGTCAAGTCCCCAGTTTTGTGGCTCAAGTAGATATATTTTTCTTGCCTTTCTGAAAACTGCACCTTTCATCAAAAGTCTAATCCAACAGAGTTTAGGACATAAGGGTAGGTTGTGAAATGGAATTAGATAAAAGTTGGCATTTGTCTTCAGTAGATTATTAAAATCACCACAGTAAGAAATCTGCTCATAAAGACAGAACAAGTTAGCAGGGGCTGGATATCATTTGTCCAAAATAGAGTCTTTTCTCTACACTCATTAACCATGGGGCCCAGTAATGTGGTTGAATCCTATTAAACCTGATACATCAAAAATTAAAAAAAAAAAAAATTTAGTTGCTGTCTCAAACTGCACTACAACTCAGATCTAGGACCAAATAAGATGCATTAATTGCTTTACTGCTTCACCGCAAAGCCACTCTTAAAACATAATTCCTTAATGAAGTCCGTTAATTTGTTCATGGCAGTACACAAGCTGTTCAAAATGACACAGAATTGCACTCTGTTTTCTAACCCCTGCAGTTTCTTCTGTTAGTCACTCTGTCTTGTGTTGTTATCCCATGGATAGTAATTATTTTATAGTGGCTGTAATTAGGAGAGAATTAGGCTTGGTAAACAAAACCTGCCTTCTCCTGTTAATAGCTAAGGATAATAAATTTGGCTCTGACATTCACTATATTTGGACAAGCCTTGGCCTACTTCCAGTTTTCCCAATAAGAACTTTATTATATAATTATGCCTTGGAGGGGCTCATATTACAAGGTAATTTTTTTTTTGTAAAGACACATATTGCATGGCTTCCAGCCAGTAAATGATATACTGTAATATATGCCTCCAATAAATGTTTTAAACAAAATCTCTCTAAGCAATATTCTGCTGGAGCCACACACTGCTCTTCGGCATATATTATTTACAGAATTTGTTGGTCGAGTTTTTCATAATGTGAATTATTTCCTTTACTCACATTGTCCAATATTATGACAAGTCGCTAAAAAGGGGGCCGGAATTATTTCTACCAGCAAAATGACATATTCGGGTCTTCGATTTCCCATATCCCAGTTCCTGATGGTGGTGTCCATAAAATGGTACCAAAGTAAGGGTGTTTAAGCAACGCTCTGTTCTTTTGTAAAGACTGGCTGTTATTTTGCACAAGTTATGTTAACTTTACTTGAAACAATTGATCTTCTTTTCCATTTTTAACAGAAGTGAAATAAAATTATCGTGTCCCACTGCAAGCGAGATCTCCGATGATTCATTTGCCTTTGGTTGAACCCTTACTGAAAAGGTCCCTCAAACTTGAATAGATCCACAGTAACACATGACATCACAAAATGCTAAAGTGAAGCGAACAATATTGCAAATACGTTTGAAAACAAAATCACAAAAATACAGCAGTCATAAAATACAAAATCAATACATAAAAATACAGAAATCATGAGAAAAGAGGCAGAAGTGTCATTAATTTGAAAGCCAGAAAAGAGTAAATGTACATGTAAAGTAAATGTAAAGGAAAGATATAAGATACTGGGTGTTTTCTTTTTTGAAGTTAACTATAAACTTAGAATAATTCTTACTTTTTTAAATACTCAGCATAAAAAGGTTGCAGAGAAGGACAATAATATTTTCAAAGGTACTCTGGAATTTTCCCCCACTCAGACTATATATAAAACCAAATGTAAGTGAAAAATTTAAACAGCTCACACATGTAAAAATCCACCCCCTGGCCCCCAAGAAACAAAGTATGTCTTAATCATCTGCAAACTAAAGATCAGAATTTTTTCACTGGGATTAGCTTGGGTATCTGTCTCAGTTACCCCAATTTCTTTAGCATGTGCATCAGCGCCACTCTTAAAGAAGGAGCCGACTAGTTTCTGAGATGGTTATTAACATTGATTAGGGCTCCCCGATTTATTTGGTCAGACTTAAGGGCCCTGATGTGGAAGTTCACATGTATTATGCATAGTCAAAAAGTCTTCCTTCAAGTGAGATTCCATTCTGATTCTGGCCTCTCTGTTCCCATTTCTGGAGAAGACAGTAAGCGACTGCCTTTATTCTTCCGCTAAAGTATAACCCTCACTTTAGCAGAGGGTGACTTACATTGTGTTAGATACGTTCTAGAATCGGAAATCTCATAGACCTCCGTTTTCCCCATTTCCGCCCCAGTGTTGACCACAGCACGGAACTAAGAGAGCTCTCTAATTATTTTACATAGTTCTCTACTCATTTTCACAGTCGTGCACCTAAAACAATGATGAATAAGTGTCTATTATATTTCTGTTTGCCAAATAGCAACAGAATTTTGGCATTCAAATCTAATGCTTTCTTTAGGAAAAATGATCTTAACTGTTATTCAGTTCCAAGATTACTCTTCTCTGTCAACAAGGTTAAACTATCAAAAATGTATCTTCTAAAACTGACATGATTGCTAGGGTAATTATTGATAATTCAGTTCAACTGAGCATTTATTGAGTATCTACTACATCCACTGAAATGTCATGAAAAACAGGAAAATTTGTAAGTAGGTAAGATTTGTTTTCCTACTAGTTTAAGTGGCTCGAAGTCCTTAATGCAAAGATCTTACTTACCCTCAGGAAATCCCAGAAGGATGTAGAGGGGAGTCCTGTCTCCCGCACTGGTAGTAGCTGTTACTGCTGCTGCTTCTTTTCTTTTTTTACTCTTCAGAAGAAACAAAAGCACAGTGAGACTGAGTTGCACTCTCAAAGCAATGCTATAAATCAATGATGAAAGATTGCCCAAGACCAGTGATTCAGAAGCCAGTCCCCTATGTGTAGCTTCCGTCCTGTTCTGCGCTTTCCTTGTCGTATTAGAATTAAGCTGATAAGGGCTCTAATTAGAAAAAAATATATTAATTTTATTACTGCTCATCAGTAGCTACTAAATCTTCATTTCTTACAGTAACGGTTATCACAAAAATAGGGCAAGAAAATGGAGAAGTATGACAAGTTTGCATGTGCCAACACACTTTTCCCCCCTAAGAAAAATGACCATTATGGAACTAACATCATTAAATGGCAGTTTTCATATTTTGGCTAGAAAAAGAAGTTAGGTTTCAGGTGTGGTTTTTTTTTGGGGGGGGGTTGTTTTTGTTTTCGTAATGGGAAGTACTTTATAAGGATGCAAAGATTCCCTTTACTGTACTTCCTAAGTGGCTGAAATAATTATTTTGTTGAGCCTGTAAATAGACTGTCAGAGAGATTCTTTTGTTTTTGAAGGCATATATTGGCACCCAAAATTTGACTTTTTGACTCCATGATGACTTTGGGGAAAAAAAAAAACCACACACACAAAACACAAAACTATTGGCTCAAAAAATGACAGACTCAGAGCCACTAGACATTGGAAAGACCTTGGTAGTCATCTCATTTAGCCCCGTCATGTAGTTCTCTAGAAGGCATTTGTGCATTGACATTTAACCACATTCTAGAATTGTGTGTTTCACTTCTGAGGAGGCACACTGTATCACTTTGAGGAGAGCAATCTTATGTCTTGACTTGCTAATCAGCCCTGGTCTTTGCCCCGTACCCAACATACCAACTAGGTGCAGATCTTTTCTTTTCTTTCTTCCATGACCTATTATGTCCTTGAAATTTCCTGCTTGCAAAATTCCCTTCTAACTTCAAAGTGTATGACAGTCCCATGGAATTGGGTCATGATTTGGCCATTCTATTAAGTTGTTTTAATCCATCCCCATAAATCAATCCCCTTAGCTCCTCCATCATGGCGGTGGCTGTTTTGTGACATCCTCCTGTTGTTTGACATGATTCTCATGCTGGAGTCTCTCCTCCCCAAACAGAATTCTGGGTCTTGGCAAAGTACAAAGTAATCATAATGTCCCATCATTTTACAGGTATTGGTGCAGTAAGATGTAGAAGGCAGAAGCTCCCGAATTGAAAGAGGGAAAGAGAACCTCAGTCATCGTATTTTGCTCACCTATTATCCTACACGGTGCATTCAGTACAGAAAGCATCCCCATCCTGACACAATACACAATAATATATGGTCTGGCTGGAAAAGACCAAAAAAGTCAGTTTGTACCAAAGCAGTTAACTTGGCTTCCACAATTCCTCCCCTGCTGCTCTCCTAGTCCCACTTCAGTTGTATTTCACTCCATTAACTACAGCAACGGGTATTTGCTCTCAATAAATGTGTGTGGGCGTGTATGTGTGTTTGTATTTGAAAAGAGTTTATGCAGACAACTCCAAATAGCTCCAAAAGGGATCGTACAATTAAAGAAACGATTTCCCTGCTGTTGATGGTTATTTCTTAAAACATCATCTGTCAGCCTAAGCTACTGAGATTGATGTTCTGAATATATTTTTCTTTTTAAACCCTAAGGAAATATCTTCTTCATGTCTCTGCCCTAACTTCATCACTCTTATCCTCGATCTTTCTTGTAGGCTGATTGCGAGATTAATTCCCAGAGGGCTATCAACATCCACTTCGGATGTTAAAGAAACCGGTTCAGGTTCAGGTCTTGTAAGGTTCTGAACTCTCTGCAGACTGTTCCGAGCACTTTGAACTGAAGTTTTGAATTTTTCTATTAGCTAGTGGAAATGGTAAAATAAGCTCAAACACAGTGACTTCCAACTGCGGTGAGCTTAGCACAATCTGATCTGCTTAGATGGGGCAAAGGACAATTTGGGGTTTACCTGGGAAGGTTACTATAGTCACAGCATGCTTTGGTTTTTGCTGGAAAAAAAAATAGTATTTTGGACACATCTTAATGCTAATAACCCGACATGCAGGTTGGATCGGGTCTGTTTTATACTGACAGACACATGTATATGATAGAAGTTCAAAAATTTGCTTGAGAATATCTGTGGTCATTGAGAGAAGGGGAGAGAGAGAACCCCAAGCAGGCTCTGTGCCATCAGTGCTCAGTAGCTAATAACATAGAGAGGTTAATACCTTTGTCAATTGAAATTTTGAGTAAATATTGAGAAAACCAGCACAGTTTTTAAACTGGCATTCATATAGAAGGCCGGTCATAGGCTTTGTAATATGTACCTGAAATGCTGTCCTAACGTTCTTAATAGGGAAAGATGAGCTTAAGAATTTTGGACAACATCTCTTTTTAAAAAAATTTTTAAATGTTTATTCATTTTTTGAGAGAGAGCATGAGTGTGGAAGGGACAGAGAGAGAGAGACCCAGAATCTGAAGAAGGCTCCAGGCTCTGAGCTAACAGAACAGAGCCCAACGTGGGGCTCGAGCTCGTGAACCATGAGATCATGACCTAAGCCAAAGTTGGATGCTCAACCGACTGAGCCACCTGGGTGCCCCAGGAGACATCGCTTTACCTAGCAAATTTCTCTCCTTTGTTCAACAGTTCTTAGGGTGTCTTCTATAGGGAATAACGCCTTACATACCTTAAAGTGAGGCTTATACTACAAATACATCCAGCAACATTTTAGTTTAAGCTCTAAAATTTATAATGTACAGGTCTTGATGAGGAAGCATAAAGGCCCCATAAGAGGTATCATTAAGACAGAAAAGAAAGAACCATCATTCTAAGGACAAAATTCAGACTTTTCTTAATTGCAACTTTCTCAGATCAAGGATTAGGTGACTTTGAGAAAAAAATCATTTCTCCCTGAACCTCAGTTTCATTTTTTAAAAATTTTTTTTACTGTTTTATTTTTGACAGAGAGAGACAGAACATGAGTGGGAGAGGGGCAGAGAGAGAGGGAGACACAGAATCCCAAGCAGGCTCCAGTCTCCGAGCTGTCAGCACAGAGCCCGACATGGGGCTCGAACTCACAGACCGTGAGATCATGTCCTGAGCCGAAGTCAGATGCTCAACCGACTGAGCCACCTGGGTGCCCCAATGAACCTCAGTTTCTTTACCTGTAAAATGTGAGGTTCGAGGTGATCCATGCAGTAGCTCTTTTTTTCCCTTCAATATGAAAACCACACCTCCTTCTTAGGTAGCTTCTACCCTTTGGACTACAAGCATGAGAACTTACCTTCGCTGGCCCAATCTGAGTCTTTTTTCTAAAGAAGCTTAATTTAAGCCAAGGCATACAGAAGTAGGAAAGAGTCAGCTACCTCATGAAAGGGGCACACAGAGTGAATGTACACTGACCAGTCTACTGCTGAGGTCTCCACCCCGTTTCTGTCTTTTTGGGGAAAGGGGTGTCAAAAGCAAACAATATTGGGTTCAAATCCTACCTATGCGCCCCTACTCACGTAACTTATTCGGTTTCAAGTTTAATTTCTTCACCTATTAAAAGGGGATCCTAATGTGCACCTTGAAGTGTTAATGCGATTATTCACTGAAAATAGCAGCTCTATGAGGCACCTTTGTTTGTTCAACCTTCTATCAGTGCGTAGCTCACAGTAGGCTTGTCCCAACAAATGGGAGTTTCAGTTTCACATCTACTTTTTCCCATCTCCATGATCCTCAGCAAGTGTTTGACACTTCTCAGTGGCAGTTTGCTTATCTTTTAAATAGGAGATAACAGCTACTAACTCTTAGTGTTACTGTGAATATTAAATAATATGTAAACATGTGGAAGCTGATATTATTACTACTAATACATACAAGTGTTTGCTAAAACAATTGAAAAGTAGAATTTGAGGATCTACCCAACAAATATTACTTGTCAGAAACTGTTCTAGATGCCTATCATTTCCATTTCATTGGAAAGATTATCTCTACTGATTTCTTCCCATCCTATATAAAATATTAATAGTAAACTTCAAAAGGGTTATGCACATTCTAGGGTGTCTCCTCAAATACCTGCCATACTGGTGTTCTGCCCCTTAAGAGAGGTAAGTTCAATTCTGCCCCTGCGCCTCCGTGCTTGCTGATCCCTCCATCATATTCTTTTCCTCCAGCTTTTCAAATAACTGGCTTCTTTTCTTTATCCAGATCCAACTTTGTGGTATCTTCCGAGTGATCAGTCTTTCCCTTTCACACTTATAACTTTATTTCTTCCATTGCACTTATCCCTATATGAAATCATCTTTGATTGTATGTTCATATACATACATTCACATACCTGTTCATATATATATGTTCACATACATCTCCTGTGTCCCTCCACCAAATTATAATCGCCATAAAGATAAGGATTATATTTGCTTTGTCTTAAACAGGTCCCAACATGTAATAGTTGCTCATTAGCTTTTTTTTTTCCAAAATGAATGAATCAATGGCTGATGAATATAATTTTGGGGAATGCTTAGTTTGTACTTGACAGCTTATCAGTCGTTTGGGGCTAGGAAATACCGATTTAAAAATCCTAAGTCTTTAAATTACTCTCAGAGAAAAAGCAGCAGAGATGACTTCCCTTACTTGATGGCATCTGATCAGAACCCCCCAGAAGGCACAGGGAGCACAGCGACCCGCCCTCCAAGAAAGCAAACGTGTGTGTGCTAATTTCCTTACATCTGCCCCGGTGCTGGCAGGCACAGCAGAAGGTGAGTCTGTTGACGGTTGGAGGAGAAAAGGTGGGGTCCCTGGCTTGGTAAAAAGCAATCCTCATCCTCCCTACAATCCCCATGGGGTTCATTCACTCGGAAGAGTGACATCGGTGCATTCAATGGAAACTACCAGATTCAGTGAGAGGAGCACCAGACGCAAGTGGCAACCACATGTTTCTCCTTAGTGATGGTCCTGGCTGGTGACCAGCTCCGGAAAAGTCGTGTGCAGGCTGGGCACCTGAAAGGCCAGAGAAGCAGCCATCTTTTTCATGTTTATCATAACAGATAATAGAACATTGTGAAGAGGTACAAGGGAGAAGGATGCCAAGCAGGGCCCCTGAAAATAAAACCGAGAATTCCCGAAGCTCCCGAGGTTAACAAAGGGAAAATGCAGCTCTTGTGAATGCGGTGTGCGTCCAAATCTTCCTCCCGGTGCGTAGGGGACGGCTTCACTTAGCCACTGCTGTCCCTGAGCAGAGGTGAGAGGGATGCTGGTAATAACAAAGACAGTCCCCGATGATGGCAAGTCTAATTACAGGAGGAAAAAAAAAAGTGCAGGGAAAGAAAGAGTTTGGTTTTCCCAAAACGTCATTTTATTACCGGCCTGACACAGCAACTTTCAGGGTCATTTCTTTACGGTCACTAAAATACCAAAACAGTCGGAAAAATATCACAGAGGCCATAGCCAAAGCCCCTGATGCTTCATTTCTGAAAACATTTTCCCACAATGGCAGCTTTTAAAAATTGTTTTTCTCCTTTTAATTAAAGAAACAATTTTGTTCCTCTGGATGTCTGCGAATAGTCAACAGCATAAAAAGAAGAGGTAGGGTTGAAAGAGAGAAGAGAAGAAATAAACACACACACACACACACACACACACACACACACGCACGCACACAGAGGTTTAAAGCATTAAGAAAAGCAAAATATGAGACCGTTTTTTAGAGAAATTTCCTGCAAAGTAGGAAAATGTCTTGCCATGTACATTAAATTAGATTTTTCTTGAATGAGCAATAATCTTTAAAAATGTCTGTTCTTAATCATTAAATATGCTAAAAAGAAAAAGATAATGAATGTTATAAATCAAGAGAAGATTCTTTTGAAATTTTACTATTTTCCCACAGAATATTCTAGTAAAAGGCATTGATTATAGTTATCACATGAATGAATACAATGTCCTTTTTCTTATATGAACCATAATTTGCGCTTTTTATTAACTCAGACAGGACAACTTCAATTAGTCTGAATTCATGAGGATTTACCATGTACATTGTGAAGTGTTTAGAAAGAGGAGGGAAACTCTGTGTTAAGCACTATACTGGAACTACAAATATCCCCAGAGAGTAAGTATCTTCTATAGGCTTGCTTCTAAAGCAAATTTTCGCATATCAAATCCCACAATTCCATGTCTTCCTTTCTAAAATCTGACATGCTTCTACTGAGAAAATGGGATCGCAGAGCTTCCCAATCACATTTGATGGTACTGCACACCTTCACTCATTGCAGAGGAATTAGCAAGCCTGATTTTTTTCTGTTATAATAACAATGATCAGCACTGAAATTATATAATACAATGTATCTTTAAGTGTAAATTCCCAAAACCATGTTTTTCATTTGTTTGCTTTTGTTTTTCCTCCATGCCTAAATGGTACTACAAGATGTGGCATAAAAGTGAAAATCTTTAGACCCTTTGCTGTAACAGGCATATCATTTCGCTACCTTAGGTAATTGTCAGTGGAGAAAAGCCATATCAGGAGAGGTACATTTTTATTTCTCAAGTATCTTGATTCAAGTAAGTTCTAGATTTGCTTTCTTTTCTCTCTGATGATGGTATTTCATTTTCCTTCTACAAAATTGGACAATTCATCTCCTATATGTTAAAAGCATATATTTTAGTTTGTAGATCTTTAGAATACTTTTACATTATAAAGCTGGCTTCTGACTGATCTCCCTACTTTCATTCTCTCCTCCTCCTTCCATTATTCTGTACAGTGGGGCTACAGTAATCTTCTTAAAAAAAGAAGTGAGATTATGCTATTAGAACATTAAAAAAAACTTACAGTGGGTTTCCATTGTTCTTAGAATAAAATCCAAGTTGATTTCCATGGCCATCAAGGCCCTGATTGATCTGCCACAGTGTGCTGCCCCAGCCACTTCCCCCACCACTCACGTCTCTCACTGAGCTCCTTTCCTTCTCCAGGATGGAGCTTTTACTTCTCCCTCTGACTTTTATCCTCCTTTTCCTTTGAATCAAATTTCAAATGTCACCTCCTCAGACTACTAGAGTAGTTCCTTCAGTCGCTATGTCCTCCCCTAGCTATTTCCTCCAGCTGTGCTCTTCACAGTCTATACTTTTCTTGTTTAGTAATGTGTTTTGCTTTATATTGTCTGCGTCTCCTAGCCTTTCATTAGCGTAAAGCTCCATGGAAGGAAACGCCTTGTCTGTTTACTTCTATACTCCCTAACCTAGCATGGTGCTAGATACACAGTAGATACTCAGTAAATGAATTAATTCATGATGAGAGAGCTCTATAATTTCTTTATGAAATCATTGAATCTGCAAAGAGGTAGACTTGTACAAGGTAAGACTTCTTGAATCCTAATCAGATCCTACAAAGAGATAAGAAAGAATGTTTATTTTTACTGATATGATTTAAGCTAGCTTTTTTTGCCTAACTTAGAAAAGCTTTTCATTTTGCTTGAGGTCTTTTGTCACAGAGCTATGAATGTCTGTGGTTTTCAAAATGGTCATATTCTTGATACTATAAGCTCAAGAGGCATAGACACTGGTGATAGAGCTGATTTAATACCTATCACTACTCATCAGTGGTCTTGTACCAGTGATGATACACCACTTATCATATTTGGAACCCAATCCTTTGTAGAGATTTATCACCAGTCATGTTAATAAATAAATATTCCAATGTTACCCAGATATTTCTGGTTCCAGGTTTTTGTTGAGTGAGATTTTAGAGATGGAAGGGACAGAACCAATAATGAATAAATTGAAATAAAAAAATAAATATTTTTGTTGGATATACTGAGGTTTTGATATATCTATCTATACATTAGGAGAATGAGTGATAAGACTGCCTGTAACTGTAATGAGATGGCTCATGCTGAGCCCCCAGATAGCTTTTGGATGGTGACTGGTTACCAAAAAGACCAACTACTTGATTTAAGAGTTGAAGCTTTGGGCCAGTCCTAACTCGTTGGAGGAGAAAAGAGGAAGATTGAATAAAGGGGGCTGGAAATTGAGTTCAAGCCTCAATAAAACCCCAGACGCCATTTTCTCCCAGTTCTTGTCCTATGTGATTCTTCTTTTGGCTGGTCTTCCTGATCAGTATCTTTTAAAATAAAACTATAATCTTACTTTCTTGAAATCGACGAGCTATTCTAGTCAATTATTATATTCTGGTGAGGGAGTATGAAAACCCCCACAATTTTGGCCAGTCAGTCAGAAGTGCAGGTGGTCTGGGGGTCCACAAAGTGAAGCTGGTGTCTGACAGGACAGTTCCATGGGGACCTAAGCCTTCAACTGGTGAAGCTTGATCCTAACTCCAGGTAGTTAATGTCAGAACCAACTGTACTGCAGTACCCCAGTTAAGAGTGAACAGAATAGTTATCTATTTCCTTAATATTTTAAAACTAATTTAAAATTTTACAATTTATTTGTTCTTTAGAACTGCAGGAAGTTCAGTTCCTTCTCTAATATTTCTAATGGCTCGTGCTGAGGTACTTACAGTTGCTTGTCTTTTAGCAGTTTGAGCTCATGTTCCCTGATCAATTTGCATTCCTTTGTCCATTCAACAAATTCTATTCGGCACTTATTAAGAACTAGGCACTGTGTTAGATCCTCAGGATTAGGGTATATCAGTGCATAAGAGAAAAGTGGTCCCCATTCTAAGGGAGGTCACAGTCTATTGGCAAAGGCCGAGATACTCCGATAAACAAATGTGAGTGATTATAAATAGAGCGGTTTTTAAAATCTCTCCTTCTAATTATTCTCTTTCCTCAACAATTTATTTCAAATATGGTTACAGCTCTTTTGTCTCTTAATTTCCAACTTTCTTCTAACAGAGTGTGTCTATGTCTTAGAGACTTTTACTACTGGTTTGGGGATACTGCAGGGATAATACTGCACAAAATTAGGAACAACTTAATTTAACTATCAGACATCACTCTTTCAAAAATTACTAACCCATCATCACAGAAATTCTACACAGGAAGTCCATTCTGGGCCATCTTCCTCAAGTCCTTAAGATGTCACTGCATCGATGTGTCCTGCTTTCTCCTTTCAGAGAAACCACTTCTCTCTTCTCCTCACTTAACTCAAAAATCCCTGCCTCTTTATTTTGAAAACCTTTTTCATGGCTCAATCTCTTTCTTTCAGACAATTCCAAAATAATGTTGCTACCTGTGCGCACCCAACAGATTCATTAAAGTGTGTCCCTACATAAAATATCAGTCTTCTTGTTGTTACATCCCCACCCCAACATCAAATGAAAAAATATCTTCAGGGTAAAAAATAACGTCACAATACCAGAAATGTGTTACAAATATCAGTGCTAAAGGCTTTATTTTTCTTAAATATTCTTCCTTATCTATTGCATTATTCTCTCTCCTTTTTTCTGTCCAAGTTGAAGTACCTAAGATTGCTCAGAATATATGTAGATTCATATTTAGTTTACCCATTTGTTAATGGAAATGTAATTAATCACACGAATGAAGATTATGGATTTTGTTTATCCTGTTTTTTCCTTTATTTACATAAGTTATTTAGATATTTATATCATTTATCTCTCTCTATATATATCATCTATCAGTGTATCTTTCTTTATATGGAAGAATGTGTGTAAATACATACACATAAATAAAAAACATATATTATGCTACGAAAAGTTTGGTATTAAAAAATGACCTATTCTATGGAAAGTTTGGTATTGAGAAAACAAGATGAAAGGTCATTAGGGTAGCTTTATTTTATTTTATTTTTTTTCTTCAGTTAGGTATTTGTTACTTCTCTAGGCAAAATCATTTAAACCATCTTTTTTCAAATGGTCAAATAAGTGACTGAATGTTTATTTTCTTATAAAAATAAAATTTCATTTGCCTTACTTGATTAATCAATTTTGCATAATGTAGACATAGGTATTGCCTTAGTATTCCCTCTTCCAAGTACACTTCCTTTTGAGATGACGTCAAAGGACTTTGCCGTGTGGACAGACCCATAAATCTACCTAGTTTCATACTGAGATGAAGATCTCCAAACTCAAATTCGGTATAGGTCATAAGCAGTGCAATGAATCACATTCTCCAAAGGCATTTGACCTGACTGCAAATTATTTCCATGTTTTGTAGATGCAACAGACTGTCTAAGGAAACTTTGTCCCTCTTGCCTCCGATCCCTGGGAGATGATGTATGGGCATTCTGTGCCCAGGTAGCATGGATACTGGATTCTGACTTGGGTATCATCTCCTGGACTACAATGAATCAGGTTTTATCTGACTACATTGAGCTTTCAAGAAGTGCTTTTTAAGCGCCTATCTTGTACCCAGCACTTGAGAGCTGAGAGGAGAAACCATCTTTGGATTTTCAGTAGTCAGTTGAAAACAACAGCAAAAAAGAAGAGACTAAAACTCACAGTTAGAAATTCTCTTCTCTTTTGCAGGAAGTGGCTCACTGCACTTCCTTCTGTGTAATACTCTAACACAGTTGGTTGCCAGACACTTTTTAGCTATTATCATCCAAAGCAAATAATGTTTAAGGCTAGCAGTTTCCTGTTTGTAAAGAAAACACAGAGCATATAGGAAGAGAGGGGCATATTTGGCGTTGGATAAGGCTTGAATGCCAAAAAATGAAATACTAATGTAGACCAAAATAAACCACTATAAAATCTGCCTGTCAAAACAGGAGTTATGTCTGTGCTCTGTAGACGCAGAAATAGCTCAAATTTTGAATGTTTTCTCCTACATAGACCTCCACAAAAGCTACTAACAGCTGTGGAGACAGTGCCGGATGAATTTGATGTTGGAGTCAGACCATCAACTCTTTCCAAAAGAGTTTTGATTTATTAAAGTTAGATTATGGCTATATCTGATTTTCTTGTTAATGTACAAATGGGGACAAGATGTCATTTTCCCACAGCTCTCTTTCCACTTATGTACTTTAAATGCACTTTAAAGCAGAGAATCTTTAAGTGAGAGAGCAAGCTTTACTGACTTTGGTATGTAATTGTTTACAATCAGTGAAAAGTGAGTACAAAGTGGATGGTGAAAAAAATTAGCCTACTATTCCATTTCTATAAAGCCAATTCTTATTTATCTCCAAATAAATCAATTAATGGAAGATACAAGATTTAGAAAAGGAAATACATTATCTGGGCAGCTTTTCTGAATGCATCCAAACCATACTACTTTGGTTCTATACTCTGAGGTGAATGTCCCCTGACGTATATGCAACTTAAATGCAATGTGTAAAAGTTAAGGATAATTGGGTCCTAACTCGGTCTCAACCTTTAGCTAGCTGTGTCACATTCAGTAAGTCCTTAAACATGTCTGGGTTTCACATTCTATTTGAAAATAAAGAGATTCAGTACATTGTTTTCAGTTGTGCTCTGGGGGTCCAAGGAGTATTTTCATTAAGGTTACGGAACATGGGCTAACAGGCAAGGTTCCCCAATTCTACTTCAACCAAAGCAGCTCTGTTTCCCTCAGAATCATTTACCTTGCCTTCCAAATAATATTTTGTTTGGCAAAGATTTTGACACTAAAAACAATTAGAGTAGCAGTGATGATATCTTTCTACTCTTAAAGTATATGGCCCTTCCTTTATGGTCTCCAGACTGTTTTTCCACTCTGAGCTACCAGTTCTCAAACAATTCATCTTCCCTCCTCTCTGGTAGGGGACTAGAACTGGGTAAAATTAAACCAGGTAGGTGGGTTTCCCTTAAGAGGTGATCCAGATTTCATTTTCACAGGAAGTCATGAAAGCTGTCCAACTCTTGGAAAGGAATCATTAACTGTAATAAGATAGCTTTAGAGATTTTATAGTGGTTTATTTTAGCCAACATTAGTCATTCATTTGTGGCATATCAACCCCCACTAATGTCAAGTTGAGCTCTGGGACTTTTGCAAAATAGACCACGTTTAAGCATATTTTCCAGCTCTCACACGATATGGAACATTTGTGCAGGATTTTGTCCAGTCTTACACAGTTAAAAAGATATATTTTTGGTGCCTGAAGTACTATTAACTATCTTTCTATTGCCAGATACAGAGCCCATTCTCAGACCCATATTTTCCAACTTTCTAAGACATATGTCAATGACAGTTCTCTATCATTGATACAACTCATCGCATGCCGTTGTTGGTTCCTTACCTTCTTCCTTTCTCATGGCTGCTTCTTTTGCTTTCAATATAAGTATTGATTGATGGCTTGAATTATTTTCTCTTGCTGTGCTCTGGTTGCAGATCTATGCTTAACCTGTGTTCCCTATCCTCTTTTTTGATTCCTTGCAGGGTTTCATGTCCATGTTGGATGACTCCCACAGCCACACCTTAGCCTTGTCTTCTTACCCAGTCTCTAAGTGCTTATTTCTTTTTGGCTCCATGATATCTTCAATAGATGCACACCAACCTCTCAAATTCAACTGCCTCAAGCTAAATTTAACTTTCCCTACTCTTCAGCCCCACATTTCTTTTTTCTCTCTCATGTAGTCTATTAAAACCTATCTGTGGCACCACAGATTTTCTATGTCTTTTGTTCCTAGAAAAAGTAGTTTTAGACTCACCCCTCAAAAAATACCTATTACATATGTTTTTCAAATTTAATAGAATAAACCAATAAAGGTGATAGAGTAACAGTTCTAATTGAGGCAAAGTTTGGAGGAGCCCTACTGACTAACATTTTTTCTCCCTCCCTTTCCTCCATATCCCTGGTATTGGATGAAAGTTTGGAACCTACTCCTCTGCAATTCATAGCTCATCGTTGTTTAGCTTCACCTTCTTTTTCTACTTTGTCACCAAACCATTTTTTTTTATTATGACTTCTGAAGTTTTTCTTTTTAAATCATATTTTCCATCCTTACTCTTCTAGCTCTCACCAGTAGCTCTATTCTCAAGATTCCTGTCACACTTAATTTATACTATGGGTCTTAACACCTACTTGTTTTCAAATTAGATTTTGAATGGATTAGTTTTGTCTCTAATCCAGTAAGTATTTTAAGGGATTATTTTTCCATCCATCCATCCACATCTATACAACCATCTCTTTATCTAGAGTATTTATTGAGTCTACCATATGCCAGGCACTGTGTTGAGCACTGAACTGGAATTGTAATGAAGACAAATAAGATTTCTGTCTCCATGGTGATATTCTGGGTTCCTGACTGTAACAATCCTTGTATTTAGAACATAGAAAATGTGCATTTAATGCTTGCTAATGAGTTGCATACACAGCGATGAAATATCTTTCTGTTTTTCTAAAATGAAGGCTTTACATTTTCTTTCTATGCACCTTTGTATCAGGGCTAGTTGAGTCTAAGGCAGTGGTTCTTGACAATGGCTGATTTTGTCCCCACCCCCACCCCCACCCTGGAGCATTTGGTAATGTCTGGAGACATTCTTGTTACAACTAGAAAAGGGTAGGGAGTGCTGTTGGCATCTAGTGTGTAGAGGCCAGGAATGCTGACTAATATCCTACAATGAATAGGACAGCTCCCTACAATAAAGAATTATCCAGCTGAAATAATACCAAGTTTGAGAAACTCTTATCTGGGATATTGAGGTAACATAATTTGTTTTTCTTAAATAGTAATGTGTTTATTTCATTTATTATGCACTCTTGTTAATATGATTTTTGCCAAAAATCATGAAATACTTCCACTTTTAATGCCATACTTTGAGCTTCTTTGCTGTTACATCTAGGCACTACTGAAATTACTATTCCTCAAACATAGGAAAAAATGCCAGATGCTCTTGGATATAGGCTGCTCTGGCTGAAGGTAACATAAAACCCTAACAAACCTGGCATAGATAATAAGAAGGTGTATTTTTTTTCCTTCCTTTAAGCAAGCCAAGGAGAAAAGTGCCTCGGCAATTGGACAATTTAGTAGCATAATGTTGAATTCAAGGGCTTAGGATCTTTCCATCATTCTACTCTTCTATATTCATCATGTTGGCTTTGTTTTCAGATGGCTTTCCTCCTGATTAAAAAATTCCTGCTATGGTCCAGGCATCTCGTATAGATATAAAATATATTCAGTGGAAGAAGGGGGACTGATTCCTCCTGTGTATATCTATTTTAGAGCAAGAAAACTTTCCCAACAGATCTTTTTAGGCAAAGAGCATGAAATACCATGATTGGCTTCGACTAATCAGAATTTATCCATGAGTCATCTGAGAGATGGGTGGACACTTGAACATACTTGGGATTCTGCCAGCAAATAAGGGGAAAGGTTACAAATGGGCACCCATTTTAACTGTAAGACCTGTAGTTGAGGCCCCAACAAATCATTGTTGTTGTAAGTCTCAATGTATTTTCAGAAGAACAAAGAAATTAACCTTGGCAGTTTGGCTACATTACAAACTGGGTAATTGCCTTCAGTGTCTGAAGTTTAAAGAGGAGAAATTATTTCGTTGTATTCTTTAAAAGCATGAAAACACAATTCGAGCTTAGTAGTGACTATCACAGCCAGGACAAGGATGAGGTAAGTAAATTACCCAGAATGCAAAAATCAAGGGGATATTCACACTTTAGAGTACCCCCTTAAATTTTGTGCCCTAGACACCACACTTGCCTCACCCTTGTCCAGGTCCTGATAACCATACTATAATATGGGATTTAAATGGCCATAGATTGGGGCGCCTAGGTGGCTCAGTCGGTTAAGTGTCCGACTTTTGCTCAGGTCATGATCTCACGGTTCGTGAGTTCGAGCCCCGCATCGGGCTCTGTGCTGACAGCTTGGAGCCTGGAGCCTGCTTCAGATTCTGTGTCTCCCTCTCTCTCTGACCCTCCCCCGTTCATGCTCTGTGTCTCTCTGTCTCAAAAATAAATAAACATTAAAAAAAAAATAAATGGCCATAGATTGAGGTTTTAAATATTTGAGGATAGACTCAAGACATTAAGCCTACAATACATTTTTTTCCCCTATGAAACACCTTGAAAATAATTCCCTGCTCATAGAAAGACAATTCTGGCCATTGGGTATATAACAAAACACGGCAATAGTTTTTTGAGCCAGGGAAACTTGGTTACAAAACGATTTTAAAAATACTTTTCTCTTGAAGTCTTGACATGATCAGCACTGGGCGTGACCTAAAGATGGAATGAAGAACATGAACGGATGACTGTTTCCTTAGCAACAAGAACCATATGTTTCCTTTGAAACATGAAACCATAAGAAACGGTTCCCCTATATTTTTTTTCCCTCCAGTTTAGTGGCTTAAACTGTAGTGGTGTAAAATTTTAATATTTATTCAACCAATATTTACTGAAGACCAACCATATGCAAAGCAATAATTACATTTAAAAAATTTAAATAGGACGTCTTTTACCTATTACCCATTCAGCTACATTATTAGATGTATAGGCAACTCTGCAATGCAAGTAATCTACTAAAATCTCAGCTCTGGCAGCACATAAGGATTGCCTAAGCAGCTTTCGAAAAACAAAGATGCTTAGTCTCCAACAGAATATGGTTGTGTTGTGCTCATCCAGCATCGGCATTTTTTAAACGTGCCCCCAGGTGATTCTAATGTGCAGCTAGGATTGAGAACCGCAGCCCCAAGAAAATTTATGGTGTTGATAAATCAGCTGAACAATTTGAATTACATCGGTTGGAGATTAGAGTTTATAGAAAATTTCAGAGCAGGTAGTTCAAATTCTTCCTTGATTTATTGTTTTTCAGGACAAGGTTTCAACAAAACTAATAAATCAGTTCCCCACCCCCCAATTAGTCAATTGTTATATCTACCTTGGGATTTTGGATAGGTAAAGAGCTGATGGCAGGACTGTAGCTGACACCAAACCCTGCTTCCCTACAGCTCCAGAAGCTTCTCTAGGGGAGTAACAAACTGAGAGGCTTCTGCCTTAGTTATGTCTCCACTGGATATGCAGCCTCAGAGTCCTCTGAGAAGGGATGGTCTCTACCACCTGTCTGGTCCCTTTCTACGAAGGCTGAGGCTCTCAGAGACTGCTCAAGTTGGCCATGATCAATTCCAGAAGTGTGAGAGTGTAGAGAAGATTTGATCTTCTAGTTCTAACCCAGAGTCTGGGTCACATAGTGGATAGAGATAGACAGGACTCTGATTCTCAAACCTTTTCTTTGTTTCTGTTTTTGAAACACTTGCCAAGTAATAAAAGACAAAAATCATTATCTCTTTTAGTTTACATGCTCAAATATTAGAAAGCTGCTCTTTTTTTTAGGCCTTTTTACAATCATTCATTGATCTTTTGTCCTATTCCACAGTGTTTCATGTGTGTCTACTATATGTCTGGGCTGTGTTAAGTGAGGGGGGTGCAGATATGAATACTGTATAGTTCTAACTTGTAAGCACCACAAAATCTAAATAAGGATGCAGACAGGCGCGTAGTTTGTTTGATACATGTGTGATAGAGGTAAGTCCACGGACTATGAGAATTCCAAGAAATAATCTATTAACTGAAATTGGAGGATGAAATTGGAAAATAACTCAGCTAAAGGTAAAAAAAAATAGTAGGGGGCATAACGTACTAATTTAACCTACTATTAGTGAGTCAGCTACTAAAAAAGAGTAGTAATATGTATTTTAAAAAAAGATGGGTGTTACAAGCCAATGGAAAGCACTTTGCACTTAATTAGTCCAGCAAATACTCATTAAGCACACAGTATTTGAGAATACATGGACACAGGAATAAAACGGTTGACATGAGGGGTTAGTCCCTATTTTTAAACTGAGATTGTGTTTAGTAGTAAAGGAAAATATTAATAATAATGACATGGTAATAAAATAACATTGATAAAGAAATAACTTTTAGGTGCTCTAGAAACTTCCTACCAAATGATGGTTCATGGAATCCTAATACTGGCCTTTCCAGAGAACTCATGAGAAATTAAGTCCCATCCCAGATCTGCTGGATCAGAATCCTCATTTTAAGAAGATCTCTAGGAGAATTGTATGCACACTTAGGTTTGAGAAACAGTGATGCATAATATGCTAAATGTTTTACAGGGATTACCTCCTTAAAATTGCACAGCAACTTTATAAAGGAGGTACCCATTTGTACCCTCATTTGATGATACCTGAAGAACTCGAAGGTTAGCTACAGTAACTAAATTGCCCAAGATAGTACAGATAGCAAAATGACAGAGTGGTTTGAATCACAGTAGGTTGACTTTCAATCCCATGTGCTATGTGTCTACAAATAAAATAATACTTAAAAAGCAACAAGAACTAACCCGACAAGTAGGTCAACATCTCGGAAGCTGATCTGGATTTATTCTACAACTATAAAAATCAGAGGCAAGTCATCTTTTTATTCAACTACCATAGCAATTCATCTGCATGATCTCACGAGAAACTGTACTGGACATAAAAAGCTGTGGAGACATAGGAAAGTCGCCATGAGCCCTGTTAGAGTCAATGGATCCAACTGCTTCCACATTAGATCTTCCCCAGAGGTTTTGAGAGGTTGAGACTGCTAAATCATCCTGAGTGATCAAAGCCCTATGCCGAATTTCATGGGCTAAAGCAGTCCATGGACACTGGTGGACCTGCCCCGATTAATACCTCAATTGTAGTTTATCTTCTTTCTACAATTTGTTGAGTTAGTCCCAGATATAGGCAACATCTGAAATAGCCATTCAAAATTCTATCAGCTGCCTGAATGAAGGTGGAGGAAGGAAGGAACTACCATGTAACAAGGGAAAAATATTCCAAACAATTTCTCAGCTAGTTTCAATCAGCCAAGGAAGAAGTTCTTCTAGCAAAAATCAAAACAAAATAGTTTTCAAAACTGTCTTATCAGTTAATGGCACAACCTTAAAATTTCATTTTCCTAAGGTCTTTTCAAATTCTAGAGGTGACACACAGGGAAAAGATGTCACATTCACTTGTTTGCTTTAAAAAAGACAAGGCAGCTCTCTCCCAGTTTGGATGACTGTTTTGAAGTCCATTTCCAAAAATGGCTTAAGAGAAAGGTGATTGTAATCAAAGAAGAGATGTGGCAAAATTCCAGAATGAAAGAACATATTTTACCCTTCTCAGGTTTTGAGGAAGTTAGGCTGGATAATCCAAACAATTGCTTTTGAGACCGCACTGTCCGTCCATTTCTACACGTTTCATGTGTAGAGGGACTTGATCCATTATAATCACAGTCCCCTGTAGTTAATGTCTCTTTCTTCCATCTAGGTTTGCTGGTAACATCCACAAGGTTGTAGCCGAACATTTCTTTTAACAGAGAGATTCAAAAGGTTTGATTTACAAGGTATCTCAATGGTGCCAGATCACATTAAATTGTTTTACTTTTTCAGGGGTAAAAGGGACCACGTGCATTTTTTTTTTTTTTTTTTGTATGGCTGCAGTGGGAATATCCTGTAGGTGGTTGATGGTGCAATTACACAGAATTTTTCTGTGCTTTTAAAGACGCAACTAACATGAGAATAGAAATGGGGAAACATCAGGTTCTCAGCATGTGGCCTGCTGGAAAAATTATTAACAAAATGTGGAGCCTTAGGATTGTAATTCTCTTTTGTACAGTAAAAATAGAACAACAGCCTTCAAAAAGGATATAACTGATGGTATGGAGCAAGTTTTGCAAACTTATGCCAACTTAAATGGATTGTAGTGGGTGTGGTGCGTTATGTTGATTTCAAGCTATTTCAAGACTCTGAGGAAAAAGAAAGAACTCAGGGATCCTTTTTGAATCTCTGCTATGTAATTGTGGTTGGGGATGGGGATAAGGGTGGTTACCCACATGCCAGAATATTTGCCATATCTGGCGTAATACCTTGTTTCTCATTTGACTACAAAGAACTATATATACTTTCCTTTTTCCCAAAGGCTTTTGCACTATTATCCACATTGTGCTGTCCCCACCCCCTGCACAATTAAGTCAGGAAGCCATCAGTGGCTTAGCAAAAAACAAGTTGATGCAATCTGAGCAGTGAATGGCGATTTAATTCTCTTACTGGGCCCGTGCCTAGAAGAGTTTGAAAAGCCTTTTATGTACCAATCATTATACGTAAAACTTAAATCTCTATCGTTTTTCATGGGAAGAAATCCAAATAAGTCATTTGGATGATACGATTGGAATGAAGTACACCTTCCTCATCCCCAGCATCCTGGCCAAAATGGATTGATCAGAGCTAAGAACTCTCCACTGATGTGGGACAGGCCCGTGGGTGGTAATGGAATGAGATTTTAGCTCTCGAGAGTCCAGTGTCTCTAAATGGCCTGAAGGAAGACAATCCAGGTAAGTGGTGAGTGCCGGAAGACTAACGTAGGTGGTTGGCTGGGGTGGGCTGGGGAGAGTGTTGATTAATGGGTCAGAGTTCAGAAGCTGGGATAGATTTCCTAAGCCTATGGTTATTCAAAAATTGGGTTTCTACATTTCAGGTCCCTCTTGTCCGTGTTCTTGCCATTTGCTGCCCAACCACTGAGGTAATTCCAAATATTTTAGGATATGTATGTTTTTCTATAGTTGAATCTCATTTCAGAGTAACTTATCTCTAATAGTTCAAGCAATGCTAACTGACATGACAAGTAAATCGCAAAATCTCAGTGAATTAATTCAAGATTTTTCCCCCTTCTTCACATAAAATTCAATTGGCTACGGAAAGAAGTAACTGTTGCCTTCTAGCCATCTTTCATTGTCCTGAATTTAGACACATGGCCATCTCTTGTTACAAGGGAGACTGGAAAACAGTAGCTGCATGATTGGAAGGAAAGGGAATAGGTTGGACATCTAGCCTGTGCCACAAAGGCAGAGATTGTTCCTCTGAGCTGCTGACCAAGTACGTCAATCCTTGCTGTGTGTTACATAAATATAATGTGTCTTGTCCGGATAGTTTTATTAATTTGTCAGTTTTGTCAGTTTTCTTGCTTCATGTTGCGCCTTCAAGTCTTTGACTTATGAAAATCATGACTATTCTTTTATATTTTGCTTTATAAGGCAACCTAGTATGCTTTTGTGACTAAAGAGATGATGATATATCTTCCATGACCACGATAACAGGAGACATTCAATGAGTAACACCTGTCCAATTCTGCAGACACCTCACAGTATCTCATTGTGCATTTAAAGCGCTCTCAGATTTGAAGACTTGTATTTATATTATCTTAATATCATGCCAAAAAGAAATGGACAGGTGATACCTGAGTATCTAGAAGCAACCTTAGGGGCACCTCGGTGGCTCAGTCAGTTAAATGTCTGACTCTTGATCTCGGCTCAGGTCCTGATCTCACAGTTCATGAGATCAAGCCCCATGCTGGATTCTGTGCCGACAGTGGGGGGCCTGCTTGGGATTCTCTCTTCCCCCTCTCTCTGCCTCTCCCTGGCTTGCTCTCACTCCCTCTCTCAAAATAAATAAATAAATACTTAAAAAATAAACAAATAAAAGCAACCTTAACATCCGAATGCCTGAAGGATGTCACACGTAGTAAGGAGCGGTGTAAATGTAGCAAAAAAGTAGAGTCAAATTGAAATCCAGTTTGATTGCCTTCTCCTCTTGCCTCCCATTTATTCTTTTTGTTTTCTCCTTCCATCTCTACTCCTACGGTTCCTCTTCCTTCTCCGTCATTATATACCAGAAACAAAGGCTTGAGGGAAACCCTGTTAGTTGCCAGGTGGCATAACTTTGGAATATCCTGAGAATAAGACGCAGAAAGCCTGACATTGTGACCGAGATTATTCTTAGTTTGATTGAAGCGTGTACATGATGTGACTTGGAAAGATTTGAGAACACCGAGCCAAATAGTTTCATAATTCTCCATTTGAACCAGCTTCGTTCCTGCAGCATATTATATTTGTGCCATGTCCTGATGGAAGCAAATAAATGGTTTGCGGCAACCCAGGACTGGATTTGTCATGTTCCACAGGACTTGGAAGACTAAGATATGCTTAAATGATGTAAGTAAAGATCTGGCTGATTGCCCTTCTGACTCTTTCTCCGTTATAGGACAAATCAGTTTTGAATTGGTACAGCACTGTCAATATGAATGAGTTCATAAAAATATGTAAATATAGCATTTAATAATTTTTATGAACATATCATTGCTTTAGGAAATTTATAACATTTTTCCTCAGTTGATTTTGTCACCCCTTGGAATATTTATTCATTTAAAAATAAAAAGTGTGAGTTCTTTTTCAGTTGGCATCTGGCCTGTCCTCAGCCCCTAGTGTTACTTTAAAAATGACCCTGACCTTCCAATCCCTGACCAAAATCTTAGTGAATATACACTAGAGATTTACAAGATATACTCAGAGGCTCGCTTTATTTAAAACTCATTTTTAATGGTTTGATTCTGGAAAGTAAAACTTAAAACATCTTGTCAAGTACTTCTATGATGGTTATTAAAAATACATTTGTATTTCAGGATAGATCTAAACCATATGTTCTTATTTGCTCCCATTTAGCACATTAAACTACTATTTTGAAAGAGACAATCAAAATCCCAAAAGCCGCAAGAGCACTCTCTTAAAAATAGTTTCATGTGTTTCTACTTTTAGCATAAAGTAACACTTTTCCCCCACCTGCCAGCACTGAACACACCTGGAAGGGTTTATATTTAGCCAAAACTTAGAACTCATAAAACCAAAATTATATTAAGCCTTGGCAAGTTTTTATTTGTTTGAATGAGGACTGAGTTAGAAGATAGAATGATGTCTTAAATTTCTTTTGGCCATTTTTCTCTTCTCTTCTCTTCTCTTCTCTTCTCTTCTCTTCTCTTCTCCTCTCCTCTCCTCTCCTCTCCTCTCCCTCTCTCTCTCTTTGCCTCAGCTATTTAAACAACTACAAGATTGGCTATCAAGCAGCATTTATCCAAGTATTTTAAAACTGTGCCAAAATAAAAGCTAATCATTTTGTAATCATTTTGTAATCAGTATGCATAGAAGAGAGGAAGAAGCAGTAAAGCAGTTGCTGCATGTTTGCTGACAAAATATTGAATCCAAACATTTAATTTCAATCTGCCACTGTTCTCAGTCAGTATAATTACTTTAAGCAAATACCACGTTGGAAAAAATGGTCCCAGCCACTGAAATGTAAATAATACAATATAATCATGGCCACACTCAAATTCATATACTATAATTTATTTGGATCAATTTCATAAATATGGGTGTAATAAATGTTTAAATTATTATAAACATGTGTACCTAGGCTACGCTTATAGGACCTGATTTACTCTTTCCCGTCAGCTACTTATACCTGAAATAAAGACTTGCTGAACAAGTCAAATCACGTGGCTCTTCTTACAATATCACTGGAGATAGGAAAAAAAAGTAGTGTTTTAGATTTTTGCCATTTTGTCAAGGTTAGACAAAGCCTATCACTTACAAGAATAGAAATTATTTACACAATATGTATTTGCAGAATATGTTAAATATGAAAAGTATATTTAAAATAAGAGTTTCTAACTTAACAGAAACCCATGGGGGAGGGGAAGGAAAAAAAAAAAGAGGTTAGAGTGGGAGAGAGCCAAAGCATAGGAGACTGTTAAAAACTGAGAACAAACTGAGGGTTGATGGGGGGTGGGAGGGAGGGGAGGGTGGGTGATGGGTATTGAGGAGGGCACCTTTTGGGATGAGCACTGGGTGTTGTATGGAAACCAATTTGACAATAAATTTCATATATTGAAAAAAAAATAAAGTGTATTTCATACTTATGAAAAAAATAATAAAATAAAATAAGAGTTTCTAGAAATATTATAGAAACAACAGATATACATTTTACCTTAAAAGAGGTCGCCATCAATAAAAGTGTTCATTTTTAAAGACAAGGATCAATAAAAATATGATGGTATGAAAATAAACTACTTTAGAGCAAGGCCTTTGTTTTACTTATTTTTGTGTCATTGGCATCTACAAAATGCTTGGCACATAGAGGGTGAAGGTCTGGGGTTGTGCCCATTATGGTGCCCAATTTGCTTTAAGCCATTTGTGCTGAATCTGCCTTCCCCACCTTTTCCCCACAGGCATATGACATTTGAAAATTCTTTGTGAAGGAGCGGTCAGTTATTGGATAAAATTGACCAGCTGACTCAGGCTGGTCAAAAACTCATAAGATAGTCTGATATTTAGGGCTTTTCACACAGACCTTGGAACCAATCAGATATAGTCCCTCTAAATTTAACTAAAATAATAATCAATAAATACTTGTTTCAGTAATTAAAATAGTATATTTTCTAAAGTCTCTTTAAAAACTAAAAACTTTTAAAATATTCTTATTTCGATACCTCAAAATAGTTTGGGAGCAGGGAAATGAGTGGATATTTAATTTTTTTTAATGTTTATTTATTTTTGGGAGAGAGAAAGAGAGAGCTTGAGCATGGGTGGGGCAGAAAGAGAAGAGACACAGAATCTGAAGCAGGCTCCAGGCTCTGAGCTGTCAGCACAGAGCCTGATGCAGGGCTCGAACTCACAAACAATGAGATCATGTCCTAAGCCGAAGTCAATCGCCTAACCAACTGAGCCACCCAAGCGCCCCATGAATGAATATTTTAGATGAAACAAAATTGGTCCTGTGTTGGTAATTGTTAAAACTGGTGATGAGTTTATAAGTGTTTAATGAACTCTTCTGTCTACTTTGTACATTTTTAATAGTTTTCCATATTAGAAAAATTTTAAACTCTGTTCTTCTGCCTATAATCAGCCCTGGGTCCCTACAACGTAGGGACTTTTCCTCCCTAGTCTATTAAATATCTGTTTGCATACAATTCCAGTGTTTTCCAGAGATACGTCTGCTTTTGCACTTCCTGTTATCAGATAGTAAAGTTAAGAGAACTACTAGTGCCTTCGACTACTTGTAACAAAACACCTAACTAAATGTGATGTATACATAGGGACCTTTATTTATCTCAAAAAAGATATCTAAAGATAGATATTTGTAGGGATAATTAAAAATTGTCATCGCGAAAGACATCTTACCATCTTTGCACCTTGTCAACCTCAGCGATAATTTTGTCAAAACTTTAGACCTCATAAATTGGACTAGTTTTATCAATCTCTTAAAATGGCAGCTGAAATTCCTGCTATGATAGTATACAACGTCAGATTAAAAGAGAGAATTTTTTCCATGCTTGTTTTTTTACTAAATTCTTTTGTGTAAGAAATTCTTTTGTGTAAGACCGTAGCAAAAGTTCCTTAACGTCTCTTTGCCCACTGACTAGACGTAAGGGAGACTGGAAAATTAGTAGTTGATATTTTCAGCTTCTACAATTTAAGAGAGGTATTCCGCCATAGATAACATGGTGAGGAGGTGTGCAAATATTTCTTGTATAGATAGCCAACAATAATTCCTAGTAGATCTCAGTAAATGGCACTAACATGGCCTCTGTATCAGTTATAGAAGCCACAATAATGCTGAGTAACAAACAGCCACACAATCTCAGTGCTATAAAATACACCTTTTAAAGCACATATCTATAGGGTTTAACTTATCTAAACTGAGCTTAATGTCATCTAGCCTCATTCATGAATCTATGGTTAGGGGCAGGTTGGCATGTTGTCTTAGCTGGTCATGGCTGATCTTGGTTGGGCTGCTCACATGGCTGATTAGTTGTCTGGTAGATGAACTAGGATGGTCTTGGCCGGGGTGGTTAGGGAGATGGTTCTGTTCTCATGCCCTCTACTCCAGCAGGCTATCCTAGACATCTGTTTATGGCTGTGGCAGAGAGACAAAAGCAGAGAAGCAGGACCACACAAGAATTTTTTTCACGTTTATGCATGTGTCATATCTGTTCGCTTCTCAGTGGCCAAAGTATTACCTAGGTACCAAGATGTCAGGACACAGACTCTATCTTCTTTCTAAGAGAAATGACAAAGAAATATGACAAAGGTTGCATACAGAAAAAAAAAAACAGCAAAGAATTGAGTCTGTTGTTGTAACTCAGCTACCAAACCAAACTTTGGAAAAGCTAGACATTGGTGGCTAGCCCTGACACTTCTTTTTTCCTCAACTCCCATTTCCAAAATGCTCAAATCCACTCCATGTTTCTCCTTAAATGTCCCTCTGTCTCTTCTGCTCTCCATTTTATTAGCAATACTGTAGTGCAGGCTCTTAGTGAGGATTCTGCAATAAGATCTCAGCTGGGACCCCTGTGTAGTGCCACACAATAGCTTGAAAGATCTTCAAGAAATGGATCTGAACACGTGACATTTTAACATTTCAGGGATTCAACGTTGCTCTCCAAATAAAAATAGAACTCCCCTCCAAGTTCCTGAAGATTTTGGACTCTACTTAGCTCTTCCATTTTGTCTTGGACCATACTCTCCACCTTTTAATTCCAGTGTCTTTACAGTCCCCGGTGCTTGCTCTCTTCCCTTCTGTCATAGTTTCTTTGCACATGTTGTTTTTTCTTCCAGGAATACTCTTCCATCTGCTCTTTGCCTAAATAACTCTGACTCATTCCTCAGATCTCTGCTTAAGTGTCACTTTTCAACAGTCTTGCATGACCTTCTTTATTAGAACCAATCACTCTAATACAGATTCTCATCATAATATAAACAGTCCCTTTGTTGAATTATCCTAATTAAAATTTTATATTAGTTTTGGTGACCTTTTCAATAACCTTTATATTTTAAAATAATTTTAGAGAAACAGAGGAGTTGCTAAGATAGCACAGAGAGTTCCCATGTACCCTTTACCTAGTTTCTTCTAATGTTAACATCTTATATAACCATGGTACATTTAGGAAAACTAAGAAATTAATATTGGTATAATATGGCTAACTAAATTACAGACTTTATATAGATTTCATCAGTTTTTTTTTCACTTATGTCCTTTTTTACTTTTCAGAATCCAATCCATGATACCATGCTCTATTTAATTCTCTCTCTAGTTTCTTCTAATTTTTGACATTTTCTCAGTCTTTCTTTGTTTTTCATGACCTTGTCACATTCCTAAGATTTCTGGCCAGGCATATTTGAATGAAATTCAATTTGAATTTCCCTGACATTTTCTCATAACTAACACTAGGATTATGGCTTTTTGGAATGAACATCAATGAACTTTGGAATGAACTTCAATGAGAAGCACAGTCCTCATTGATATCGAGGCACATGCTGTCAACATGGCTTATCACTGCTGATAACTTTGGTTACGTGTATACAGAATTTTCTACCAGCTTTTTTTCATTACAAAGTTACCATTTTTCTCTTCCACGCTCTACTCATTAGAAGTGAGCCACTAAGTCAAGGGCACACTCAAGTGAAAGGGAGTGAAGTTTTATCTCTTGGAGGTGAGAGTATCCATAAATTTGTAAACATATGTTAAAACCACCACAATAATTATTAAATGTTCGGGGGTAATGCTTTGTAGTTATGTAAAAATTCTCCTTAAGTTTTCGCCTACTAATTTTATTTTTTTTTTCAACATTTATTTATTTTTGGGATAGAGAGAGACAGAGCATGAACGGGGGAGGGGCAGAGAGAGAGGGAGACACAGAATCAGAAACAGACTCCAGGCTCTGAGCCATCTGCCCAGAGCCTGACGCGGGGCTCGAACTCACGGACCGCGAGATCGTGACCTGGCTGAAGTCGGACGCTCAACCGACTGCACCACCCAGGCACCCCTCGCCTACTAATTTTAGAATTCATCTATGGATCTTGCAAGCAGAAATTATTGTTGTGATATTCTAATGATCATTATTTTATTTCCCTCAGTTCTTCTATATTTATTATCTAATATTATTCCATCTATTTGGAACACTTCCCTCCTCTCCTCCATTTATTTAGTTATCACATATATGTTTATTTTATTCTTTGGGTTGTGATCCAATACTATCATAATTTATCATATTGCTCACATTATTACAGCATCAGACATAGGAACCACATCTAGATAGGCTCCTATGTGCTTTTCATATGACTTTGTCACTTTTTTTAGTGTATCTTGTATGACTTTATGTTTTCAGTTTTTATTCAGGTTTTTGAATGGGATATACAATTGAAAGATGCAAGAAGAAGCTATATATGTAATATACATTAGAAATATAATAATAATACAATAATTTTACTAAAATTCATGTTCTCTGAAATTAAGATTATGACCTCTGCATCTTTTATGTTGCATTTGCCTGACATGACTTGGTCTGGCAGCTTCTTTTCTTTTCTTTTTCTTTTTTTATTTTTTTAAGGTTTATTTATTTTTGAGAGAGAGAGAGAGAGAGAGAGAGAGAGAGAGAAAGCATGAGCGAGGGAGGAGCAGAGAGAGAGGGAGACACAGAATCCGAAGCAGGCTCCACGCTCTGAGCTGTCAGCACAGAGCCCGATGCGGGGCTCGAACTCACCAGCCGTGAGATCATGCCCTGAGCCGAAGTCGGACACTCAACTGACTGAGCCACCCAGGCGCCCCTGGCAGCTTATTTGCAACCTTCCTGAATCTGTTGTAGGTCTGCCTTTATAGATATTGGATTTGCTTTGGGAGCCAATGTGCACATTTTTCCAACTGGACCAGCGTGGCAGCCCGGAGGTACTTACGCTGATCAGATCTCTCACCAAGAGAGAATCTGCCTCAAGGAGTGGAGTTAGCTACCTTCCTTGGCTGCCCCCACCGGTGGGATTTACGACAGCAAATACCTTCAGCGTGTTCTGTCCACACTGCTCCCAGCCAGTGGCTAACACAACCAGAACACTTCTGCTCAATAGGACACTGTTTAATATCAGTCTTTGCTGGAATTTCACATAGGCCTGTCTGACACTATCTCACAGATGCACTTCAGTCTGACATGTCTTCTGCCTACTCCCATATCCTTCCCTTTCTCCTTCATAGGTGTCCAACCTACATCATGGCCTCCCTTCTTATTCCTGGTTGCCTCTCCTGGAACATTCATAAGTGTCTCCTACAGTTAATCTCTTGCATTTCTAACTCCATTTTGGTATCTGTTTCCTTGAGAACCTCAGCTAACGATGCATTTCCCTTTACATTTATCAATATGAAAGCGAACTTTGCTCTTCGTTGTCTCTCAATCTTGTCTAGGATTCTACCAGTTTATGTTTCATCCCTTTCTGTCATCCTAACTTCTCTTCCCTGAATTCTTACATTTCATCTTGGCAGTCTTCCTTCATGAATTCGCTCACTTTAAGTAACAGAATTTGGGGTCATCATTTTCAACTGCTCCATTCATCTTTTTGGTGAATGCTCTTTGTCTGCTGGTATGTTTTCCTCTTCTCTTATCCTTTTTTCTTTATAAAATCGTTGCGTTGTCTTTATAAAATCAGTGCTGCTATGCCACTTTATCTTTCCTTATTCATTATTCAATGGGCTTTGCTTTTTTTAAGACAAGATCTGGGAAGAAATATGGTGTGTGTGTGTGTGTGTGTGTGTGTGTGATTATTTCTGAAGCCCGATTAATACTTTATAAAAAACGGGGTCTAGGAAGGCTCCTTCTACTCACTTGGCATTCTCAGTTCTTGCAACAGTGTTGCAAGTAAAAGACATTGCTTTTTGCACTTCAGAGTATATTCCTCTTCATGATACAGTGTAATTTTACCCTATAATTTGGTCTTATAATATCTACTGCCACTGCACTGAATTTCTTCTCTTCCCTCTTCTTGTTTCTCTTGTGCCAAATCCCGGCTGCTTTGAAAAGCCTTTATCTATATTTTGAATCTGCAGATAGCTCTTATTATTACTCTGCAAATGGAGTTTGTAAGTCATTTTGTATTCTTCTTCTTTTGTTTTGCATAATATGTAGGAGAAGAACTTGCAAAGTGCTACCATAGACAGCCCTGTTTGCACCGGTAGCCTTTGCATGCAGAGCAGTCTACTCCAGTAGCAAGGATTCCCAATGACAGCAGTATTGACAATTTGGGTCAGATGGTTCTTTGTTGTGGAGACTCTCCTGGGCATGGTGGGACGGTTAGCAGTGCTTCTGGCCTCTAGCCACTAGATAAGTGCAAGTAGTGATGATCAAAACGATCTCCATCTATCACCAAATGCTCCTTCACAGGCAAAGTTGCTTTCAGGGGAGAATCACTCCACCAGACCAAAAACCCAGTGAGAATTGCAATGTCTTCTTTGTTAAACTTTCTATTCCCATTACTTAGCATAGCTTAACCCATAGTAAGAATTCAAATGCAATATTTTGATGGTATGGATGACTAAGTGGAGAGAATACCATTGAGTTTATTTGTCCTTCTTCAGATCTGCATTATTAGGAGATGATACCTTATGATGTAATCATATTTTGACCAACAATATGATTTTCCCTAGTGAAAATACACACAGAATTCTATATATGAAGGGGCCTTGAGGATGATCCGGTACAAAGCTATTATTTAATAAACAAAGAAATTGACATCCGGAGAGTTTGTGACTTCTGCCTTATTACACAGAAATTTAGTGATAAGTTGAGACCACCTCTCTACACATCAAGGCTTTCTCAAAAATACTATGATGTATTATTTAATCCAAGACTGCTCTTAGTAAATACATATTCTGTAGAATAAAACCTCTGAAAATCAAAATAAAATTAAATAAAACTCGTGTCTGTTTTCACAAGTAAGAGAATGGGAAGAAAACATCACAGGAAAATATTTTGATTTAGTTTATGGGAGAACGCGATGCAACTGTTTTTCTAAACATACTAAATTATCAAGGAGACACATGCTTTAATGGCAAAAACACAGTAAAGAGTCTTAGCTTTGCTAAGAATC
Organism: Prionailurus viverrinus; assembly: GCF_022837055.1. Classification (NCBI taxonomy): domain Eukaryota; kingdom Metazoa; phylum Chordata; class Mammalia; order Carnivora; family Felidae; genus Prionailurus; species Prionailurus viverrinus. Next base: position 63,772,775 of record NC_062568.1, on the reverse strand, counting down.
TTGATTATTTTGACAAAGCATGATTTATTTTTTAATAAAGAATCTAAATTTAGTGTCACTAAAGGAAATTTAAAAAGCTGTCTGGATAAAAGGTATACAGTAGTATATTTTAAATGACAATGAATTACAGCATTGGAAAATGCAATTTTAAAACTGTTTTAAAAACATTTTTAAAAAAGCACTAAAACAGCCTGTGAGACTCTCAGGAGTGTTGTTCTTTGTTACTAATGTGGGATGGGACGAGGTTATGCCAAGTTAAATGGCAGGCTGACTGGCATAGGTATGACCAGGTTACGGGCAGATACTATAACATAGTTCATGAAAAATATGACAGTCACACTTGCCTACGTTGTATGGTTCGGTGGTGAGGAGGAGATGGACTATTCTCAAATAAGACTGACTTTTTTTTTTCAGTTACTGAGTCAGAAAGAACCCTTTTCTGGCAATGTCTTCTGTGGGAACCACTATTTATCCTTCAACCACTGCGTATAACTACTGATTTCTCATTGATTCACTTGGTTGAAGTAGGGAGTTTGAAAAGCTCGCCAAATCAGTCTGTTATTTGAAGTTCTATAAATGGATATGGAACGATTTCTCACTAATAGAACTCAAAACTTGCTTACAAACAGCACCGTGCCTAAGAGCAGAAACTGCAGTGTTGTTTTTTTTTTTTAACTTTAATTGCGACAAAGTCATTGAAAGTGTTTATATGAAAATCTCCAATGTCTTATCAGGAGATAGCAATTTCTAGGTCGAGGGGAAATGTTAATTGTGTTAAGGATAAAAGGAGTGGAAATAGTGTTTACTGTAAAAATAGAAACAAAACTCTGAAATATATCAGATGAAAATTATGGCCAAAATGAAGACAATTACTGCAAAAACAACACTAAAGTTGTGAACACCTTGAAGGGAAGGACTGTGTTAGGTGCCTTTGTGTCTTTGATGACAAATAAATAGGTTGACATTTAATGGGCAGTGAATAAGCGTCCGTAGAAAGAATTAATAAGTATGCAAATTAGGTTATTACAGATTTCTGGTACCAGATTTTCAAAGAGAAAGTACATTCTAAAAACAACCTCTTTTGGAAGTTCTTTTAGAAAAATAACTCACTTTTAGTGTAAAAAAAAATTAGAGATTACAAAAAGAAAAAAGATAAAACTTTCCTGTATCTTACTATCTAGATATAGCCAGTATTAACATTGGGAAGTATACTCTTCTAGACATTTTTCTTGTCACAGCAGGCTCTATAAGTGTTTCAAAAGAGATGAAGAGTTAGAGAAGAAATAGGTTGTCTTAAACACTTATTGTCACTCATTCATTCACTTGCGGAAGGCTGCTAGGTAGGGCTGTTGGGGAAGATTTACTCTGAAGAGCATGCCACAGGAGAAATCAGGTGCTAACCCCCTTCCTCGGTAGACTTTCTCAGTGCGCACCATCATGATTTTCTCCTTTAGGGGAGAAGTTAGCCTTACTGGCAACCAATACAAGACAAGAGAGAGAGAGGGAGCACTCTGCTTTTCTAAAAGAATAAGGACCGCTTGAATTTAAATTTCCGGTTAACCATAATAAAGTTCTGCTGAGAAGTAAAAGAGTATTCACTTGCTCTAAGTAAATCAAATAGAAAACATCTCTTAAAACTATTGACCTTGTTAATAATTAAAATTAAACAGCTTTTACCCAATTTCTTTGTTTTCTCCTTCCAGCAAGACTGTAACTGAAGAATGCCTGGGATTTGCATCACACAGTGCCACATAGTGTAGAGTCAAAAATATGTGAACAAGCACCACCAGAAACTATCAGGCATATGGCATGAAACACATTTTCATTCATCCTCCAGAGGGGAAAAATACATTTCAACGGAATGCAAAATATCGTGCTCTGGTTTACTTGCCAAATAGAGAAATGTATGAATTCTAGCATGGAAACCAATGGCTAGTTTGCATTTGGGAGGTTTTAGAGTAATTCCTCCACAAGCAAGTAATTTGGACAGGTTAGGTGTTTGGGTGTGGGAATTTAAGAGTTTCTTAGAGGCTGCCTGATTTTCCTTTTTATTTGCAGACTGAAAGCTTTTGCCCTGATGAATTTCACTTCTGTAGCAATCCAGATTTCTGCAGAGCTGAATGCAAGGGAGCCACTGCCACATTCATATACCCTGGTACTCCTCTATCTTCTAGAGATTTCTGGACTGTTGCGTGTTCATTGTTTTGTGAAGCACCATAGATAAAAGAGATATTCATCTCTTTGTTTATAGAATCTGTTTCCTTTTAAATAGAATTACGAGCATCAGCAATGTAGCTGGACAAGACTGGCAGACATAAAATATTCAATAACAGCCTGCACAAATCCTCACAAATAACCAGTTTTAATTAGTTAACTGGAAATGCATCATCCTACAGGAAACAGGACAACTGGATCAAACGTATTTCAGAAGGCTGCATTGGAGTCATGTTACTGGCAGAAAAATTACAACCATAATTCTCAGAAGTAAAGGGTGTGATTCTGTTGGGTTTTTAACCAGACTTGCTTATATCATAGGTCAAGCACGCGTGTCAAAGTGACTTCTGCACAGCAGTGACTTCTCTTACTTACCGGATTTGTTTATATGGGTAAACAGAACTCCTCTCCTCTGAAACCCAGCTCAGAAGAAAAGGCGGCATCTCCAGTGGTGAGCAGGATAGGAAGAAACCGACAAGGGCAGAAATAGATCTTTATTTATTGCTCCCAGCAGGTGTCAGATGCCATAGTTTCTTTGCAACCATCAACACCCTGGGGCTCTTTAGTTCCACATCCAAGACTAGGAAGAAGGAGGATGGTGACTAACCCCAAGGGATTATGTACCTGAATCCTATCCCAACTACTAGCAGACTCCAGCTGCGTTTAAATATATTTTTTTAAAGAACTTCTGATGCTCAATGGTTGCTGATTACTTCCAGATTTTAGTTCTAGCCCAGTGAAGATTTGCCGGAAAGAGTTTATCTGTTATTGTTAAAGTTGCCATTGCTACAGGAAATGTCTTCTCTTAAGCCAGTTCCCAAAACCTGAACTTTTACATCAGTTAAACAAACAAACAAACACAACACAAACTGAGCTGACATAATCTTTAAAAATGCATTCATGGCACTGAGGGAAGAGGGAGAGGAAATGCGTGGGCAAGACATGGCATTCCTTTAGGATTCTTATCAGATATCTTCAGAAACCAGTTTGTCATTGCTGAAGTCACTATATTAATGCCTTTAAAGGACATGAAGATGTGTTCTTTACTCACTTAAGTCTAAATTGACAGGCAAGGTTAACTTTTGAACCCAGGATAATAGCCCAACTATTTAAGGGGCATAACTATTCAGAGTTTCTCCCCACCCCTGCCAAGTTTATTCAGAATCATTTTCCTCGATAGCAAAACACACACACACACACACACACACACACACACACACCCCACACCAAAAAAATCACACTCTCAGACACTCAGTAGTTCATAATATTTCATAGAAAATTTGAATCAGTTAGGAACCCAAACCATTTTCTGAGATGGTAGGGTATACGGTATATGTGTATGCGTTTACCTCAGTAGCACTGGTATTGTATGGAAACGTTGAATCACTATATTGTACACCTGAAATTAACATTACATTGCAAATTAACTAACTGGAACTTAAATGAAAACTTTAAAAAAACACTGAAGATGCCCAATTGACATGTTTAGAAGGGGTAAGATCTTCCAACACCCCAATGCCCTAAATATACCCTTCCATGGATCAGACATGTGCTAAATATCTCTTCGTTAACACTTGCCGCTTGTGTTGTGGCTGCTGCTGCTTTTAGAATCCTGGGTTGCCAGAGATGCTTCTTGGAGGTGTGTTCTGCCTGAAGGGTTTTCCTCTGGAAAAATTTCCTCATCCTGGATGTCAACCAGGCCTATCAACTGCCCTTTGACTACCACTCATTCTCCTCTCAACTACATTGAATACGTAGAGTTTAAGAAGTCCTGTTTTTGCAAAACTGATGAGAGATTTTTTCAAGTGAGTGTATAGACTAATTAAGCACCATGTGACAAAAGTCAATATTTTTCAGACACAAAACCACCCCATTCCAGAAACAGACATTTTATGTCCTCCCAAAGGAAAAAAAAATCCACTCAGCTTATCCATGGACACTATCTTAAATCTCTCTTTTTGTTGGCATAAATCACTCTTTCTATGGTCCCATTAAAGGGCAAACATTTGTCTAGGTCTTATTTATTTCATCAAGCTTGCAACATAAACATACCGTCTGAATTACAAAAATAAATGGAGACCACGTCGATACATAAAACATAAAATGAAAATTGAGATGATTCAGCTAATTGTGATCATTCCTTCTTCACCATTCTTCTTTGAGATGATCCAGGTAACTGAGGGAAAAGCATGGCCTCCTTTTCCAGATCATTGTCTCACTTGGTTCAGTTTTCACGTGCGGATAAGAATGGAGTCCGCTAACAACGTGTCTTCTTCATATCTTCAGGTCTCTGCCCATTCTTTCTATACCTTCAAAGTATATCACCTTGGCCACATCTAGAGTAAGAATGCTGGCTAGCTATTGCGTCCTCTCAGATATCTTCGCAGTAAGCCTGTCCCAAGCCCGGAACCTAAAGAGGACAACGTTCTGTCAGAGCCTACTGCTCCTGCATAATAAATTCTTATTAAGTGCCGCCTATGGTCTTCAGTGTTACGACGCTTGAATTGTCTGGAAAAGGATTGCATCTTGCGAAATCTTATAATAAGCTTCTGTATCAGGAAGTACAAATATGGTCTTGCCATTGCAATTTGTCCTTCTCCTGTGTGGTTTATAGCTAATTGAAGTCAATTCGTCTCAGAACATGAGATCTGCACTAAAGAAAAGACAACTTGCTTTAAAAACAAATCAGGGAGTAGAAATGAGGATGAAATACCCGTAATTTTTACAGGATAATGATCACATCAATACCAAAATAATTATGTTCCTTATTATATCGTATCTATAGCCCGCAACACATTACACATTATCTTTAAACATTAACAAGCAGGAGAACTAAATGAAAAGTTAAGTACATAAACATTTATTTAATGCTAACTATGCTCAACTTGAATACTAAACACAGCATTAATGATTAGGATATGGATGCTGATTTATAGAGCACACAGTCTGATGAAGAAGACAGATACAGATGTGACTAATGATCAGATGAGGTAAATCATAAGAAGACCAGGGGCAGACAGCTTCTGGACTTAGATGAAGGATCAGTCATCCGAATGGGAAATCGTGGCTGCTGGCACAGAAGAGGAGACGTGGGAATTAAGTCTCATAGTATGCACATGAAACATAATTGCGAGTCATAATCTTTGGTTGCTAGGGTCAGAAATATAAAGCTAGTTTTGGAAACAAAATACAAGTTTGTCACTTCACAAATTGCAACTTTTAAAGGTAAATCTGGAGATGAAATCTAAAGCAGGAACTCAAAGCCTCGACGGATTTCTTTACACTTCTCATTTTGTTTGATTGTGTCTCAGTTTCATTCCACCAAAACAGCTTCCCTCTGGGGCTGCAACCACAGCCAAGAACTGCTTGAACTCACGGTTACCACTTTATGACCAGAGAAGAAGGTGACTTCTCTATCCTTACTACGTTTTGAAAAATCCACTTTAAAGCTCTTACTGGTCCAGCTTGTATCACACGCCTAACTTTTAGACCAACTACCAGGGCAGGGTAGGAAGGGTTTTCAGAGAAACAAAGATAATAGTTTTCCATCACAAAGAATTCAGAGAAAATGGGAACTCAATTCATTAAAAACACTTGTATAAGTCTGTAGATGAAAAGGAAGAAAAACTGAAGGAAATACTGTAAATAACACTGCAAAGAGATTTGGAGGGCAGATTATATGGCACACTGAGTGTGATTCATAGTGCTTAAATATTTACCTATAGAGCACAGGGAAGCATAAGATATCTGAGGACACGATTATCTCTGTCTTAAACCATAGATTCAGGGGGTCACATAGAGGGGAAAAGAGAGGGTAAGGAGTGGATAAAGAGGGGGAGAATATCAGATGAAGGTCAAGAAAAATAGTTTTCTAGTCCTGATCTGCCATAATTTAGTTACATGACTTTTGACAAATCACCTCTCTTGGCATCAGGCTTCCACATTCATAAGGATAGAAATCAGAACATCTCTTCTACCTTCCCATTAATGTTACTAAGAAAGAATGATCCTGATTACCCTTGAATTAGTTAGAAGTGTTAAGTAAATGCACAGTGTTATTATTTGTAATACCACTGCCACTCCAATTTTCATTTCATTAAGGAATTCAAGACCTGGTTCTAAATTTGTCAGCATGGATCACTGCTGCTTGTTTGAATTTCAAACTCATCCAGGAAGTACATAAAATGGAGGAAAATAAAGTCTCGTTGCAAATTAATAAAAACAAATAATGTCAGATATGGACATCTCATTCTAATTGCTTAAGAAAACAAGTCTCAAACAAGGCGGGGGGGGGGAAGTCAATATGATGTAATGGGAAGATCTAGGGCTTTGGCAAAAAATTTGCATGGCATTTAGTACCTACTCTACACTACACATGTGACTTTGGGAAATAACTTGATCTCTATGAACCAAAACAAATGGAAAATAAATATATTTCCTTGGGTAATAAATTACCCTTTAAGCTTCATCTGCAAAATAGCAATATCTTGCAAGGATTGAAAGTAATGAAAGTCCAGGGGTGTCTGGGTGGCTCAGTCAGTTAAGCGGCTGACTTTGGCTCAGGTCATGATATCATGGTTTATGGGATGGAGCCCCATGTCGGGCTCTGGGCTGACAGCCCAGAGCCTGAAGCCTGCTTCGGATTCTGTGTCTCCCTGTCTCTCTCTGCCCCTCCTTGGCTTGCACTCTGTTTTTCCCTCTTTCTCTCAAAAAGGAAATAAACATTAAAAAAAAAAGTAACAGAAGTCTTAAGAAAGTATCTGTCATTCAATTGGTTCATCACATTGCCCTCAGCTTTCCTGTTCTAATTCCTAACCACAAATATTAATCGAATATAGTAAATAAAATCAGTATTGTACATAAAAGCTATTCATTAAATTGAGAGCCCTCGGAAGATCTCTCCACACCCTTTCAAGCAAATATTCATAGTACATCTACTATACAAAGAGTGTTGTTTTCATTGATCTTGATATGCTTATCAAGAAGAAGTAGGCAAAAAATTATTGGTCATTTCAGGGGATAAGATAAATAAATATAACAAATTAAAGAAAAAAAGTTTAGGCGGAACTCATTCTTTCTTGCTTTTATATCAGGAAATTGTTGTATATTTTGAAACTACAAGTAAAGGTTGGGGTTTGACTTAAGCATGTGTTTTTCTTTCAAAAAAATTGTTATTACAAGTCACTAAAATCTGATCATTTTGTTTTCAGGCATACATGAAATCTAAGGCCACTATTTATTAGATGGTCTTAGATTGCAGTGATAGGAAAGCTAAAAGCTGGCTAAGATAGTTTGACCTTTTTCTCTCCACCTTTTAACTTTTTGGTTCTGGCTTACCATTACACAGAAAATGATTGTAAATTATAATATTTTCCACTGTGTAGGGCACACTTAAATGCTTGTAGAGATAGTGCTTCTAAGAAACTCTACTGAACTTTTTAAAACTGTTTTTGTTGTCTGATCGAAGTTTGGTGATATTACAGTTTTCTACTTTCAAAAATACTTTTATACTCTTAATTATAATTTGAGAGTTCAGTGATACTGAACTCTGCATGGTAAATAATATTTGAGGTTTCATGGGTTTTTTTTTACCAGATAGATAAGGATGATTTTTATAAACCCATAATAATGGGCTGTCCATCCTCAAAATATAATCTCCCTGGAATAGCTATATTGACTTCTATTATGGTATACCACAACATATCTATATTTAATCCTATGATGCTTTTATATTTATCTGGTATGTAACAAGATAAGAAAGAAGGAGAAAAATGTAAGAATAATTTTTTCAGATTAACTTTTAATGTATTTACCATTGATGATGTTCTTTATTCTTTCCGTCTGATGTTGGGGAGATACTATCATGGGCAAGGAAAAGAAAGTAAACAAAAAAGAAAAAGAGAAAGAAGAGGAAAAAGTAGAAATGGACAGACTTCTAGAAACATTATCATCTGGTCTTCAGAAATTCAGTTGAAACGACTGAAGGAAGAAAAGAGACCCGACTGTTCTCTTTAACTTCCTACTCTTAAATTTTGGTCACCCTTGAAATAATAAGCCATCTTGGAACAGGTTAATTTGAGGGGAGGTCAGAGGAGAGACTCTAATACATGTGCTGTTTATCACAGGAATCAATAAGAAGGGGGGGGAAAGTAACTTCACATGATCCACAGTGTGCCAGAATACTGTGAAGTTCTTTGAACTCTTGTCATGCGTGAAGTGGGGCTCGAAAGGGATATGAACTAGTAGAGTTTCTAGATGATCCATAAGGCAAGTTGTACTGAGATGGCCCATGAGCAATGCTATTCTACTAGGTCTAAAATATGAATATTCTCACTTGGAACAAACCTCTTTGAAGCCTACAAATTAGTAGCATCGTAGCATGAAGGGAAAGGCGAACTTTTGGGACCCAAATCAGACATGGGTTCTGATTTGTCGCCACTAATTAGTCGCCACCAATTATCACTCATTTAACATTCTGCAAGTTATTAAAATTATCTGGACATGTTTCTCTAGTTGCTAAATTGGGGGGGAAATACTTAACTCATAGTGTATTTGTGAGTATTAAGTAAGATAATGTGTACAAATAGTTGTGTAACAGACTTTCAGTAATTGTTCCTGTCATTATTCTGCCTCCATTTTCCCACTCTGTGGCACTCTACTCTACTTATCCAAGAGACAGCAACAGGCTCTGCAGACTATCTAAGTTCAAGTCCTGATTCCACTTAGTTTACTCATGTTTATAATGGGGACAATAAGAGTACCGTCTCCACAGGGACGCCATGAGAAATAAATGAGGTGATATGTATAAAGCGCTCAGAAGAGAGACCGGAGCATGGATGTCAGGACATAAACGTTTGATATTAACATTTATTTAATTGTTAATCTCCAAATATTCTCAGAACAGTTTGGCTGTGTGTTCATTTTTCTTTCTTATTGAAATTTGAATCACTCTCATTACTCACAGATACGGGTTTGTTTTCCACTGCTTCCTTTCACAGTTAATCTGTTTTTTAAGAGTATTGTGACAAAGGAAGATCTATCCCAAGAACAAAGAAGTATCAGGTAACACATTCTTTTGGGCTGACAAATTCTGGGAAGACCACACCTGGTACCTGTTTCTAAAGCGGCTAAAGCAGGTGCTAAAATAATGTGTGCACATGATAGAAATAAAGTTGAAAGGCAGAATGTTGGTATCTAATTTTCATCAACTATTAAACAGGGACAAGAACCAATCTCACAGTGCTATTTAAAAAAAAAGAAATAAAAATTTTATTTTATGTTAAATAAATGCAAGGTATTCAGCCACTGTATTCTGATATATATAAATATATATATTCTTATATTTTGTTTATATTACATTATATGTTATATATCATGTATTACTATGATAATAATTAATGATTAATATATAATTTAATTTAAAGAATTAATTTGTGGGATTGACAAATCCAAAGCCTATAATGTGGAAACTTACGCAGGAGTTAATACTACAGACTTGAGGCACAATTTCTTCTTTTCCAGGAAACCTCAGTATTTACTCTCACAGCCTTCAACTGAATGGATGAAGCCACCCACATATCAGGGGTAATCTTCACTCAAAGTCAACTGATTGTAAATGTTAACCACATCTACAAACACCTTCACGGCAACACCTAGATTGGTGTTTGATTGTATAATTAGGTACTATAACCTAGCCAGGTGATACATAAAACCAACCATCACAAGTATTCTTAATATACTCTTGCTAAAAAATAACAAAACTGATTTTTTCCACGGTACCCATGGTTCATTTACTTAGGTAATGTCCATTGTTACCTACGAGAGACATCATTATGTGGTGAATAAGGCACAGGCCCTGGGGCTGCACTAACTGTATCCATATCCTGGCCCTACCATTAGTGGTGTGACCTTGGACAAGTTACTTAAGTTCTCTGTGTCTCAGTTTCCCTATCTATAAAATGGAGTTAATGAGAGTATCTACCGCATTATGTTGTGAGTGTTGATTTAGCTAATACTTGAAAAGAACTTTGATTAGTGCCCGCCATATAACCATACATGCCTTTATAAAAATTGTGAAATAATGCTTAGACTTTAAGGGTCAGGGCCTCTTGAAGCAAAACAAAGTAAGAATGACCAATTGTAATGCAAATGGTGTGAAGTAGACATCAATTCTATGAGATTAGAGGAAAAAAACTATTAATTCTGCCTGGTTGCTAGTGGTGGGCATGGTCTCTATGAAAGTTTGAGTATGTATCCAAACAGAAGAGGTATAGACATGGCAAACATACGCTAAAACTTGTATTTTGAGATTCTTAGGGGATTTCTTAAACCTAATAAGCTTTCAAGTTTTTTCAAAGGCAGATACATGGACATAGTTAAGATTGTCTGCCTATTCTAGCACGTTAAAAACAAAATTTAAGAGTTACTACTCTCAGATTGTATATTGATTCAAAATAATGATGCTCACTTCTATTTACATAAAATATAATTTTCTTCGTGTTATATTAGAAAACAAACACTATAGCAGTCCTGTCACTAATCATGTGAAGTGGAATATCGGTGGGTTACATATACACCCAAGCCTAAGTTGTCCCCCTTATCCGCAGAGGATATATTCCAAGACCCCTGGTGGATGCCTGAAACCACAGATAGTACTGGACCCCATCTATATTGTTTTTTTCCTACACAGACATACCTGTCATAAAGTTTAATTTCTAAATTAGACACAGTAAAGAGACTAAAAAAAGAACCAATAATTAAGTAAAAAAATAATACACTATAACGAGATAGTTAGGTGAATATGGTCTCTCTCAAAATATCTTGTATGCCCTGTATACACCCTTCTTGTGATAATGTGAGGTGAATACCTACATTATGAGATGAATTGGGGTGGGTGGTAGCCATTGTGACATAGCCTTAGGCTACTTTTGACCTTCTGATGATAGTTCATAAAGGAGGATCATCTGCTCCTGGACTGAGGTTGAGTGTGGGTAACTAAAGCTGCAGAAAGTGAAACCGTGGATAAAGAGAGGACTATTGTATTGGAATTCCTAGATGGCCCGAGTTACTTAAGCCAGAGTTTCAAATCACGCAAAGCAAACACCTGCCCTCAGGCACACATTCCTGTCACCCACTGAACTCACCAAAGGGATCATGAGGTTGGTTTTAAAACCGCCTGTCATTTTTGCACATTGTCTTTGTATGCACCACCAATTCAAAGAATCTATTTATTGGTTAGTTAGTTTTCTGTCAGTTTTCCTTACTCTATTGAAACTCCATGATAACAGCGTCCATCAGAACGTCAGGACCAAAAGTTGATCCATTTCTGTTATAGACTAGTGTTTCCCAATTCAAGAAATATATGAACCACTTCTAGTGGGATAAATTACCTTGAACTTGAGAGATTATCTGTGCTAGACCCAAGAGGTCCAAAAATGGCCCGTTTAAAACTAAAGTCTTAGAATAAGGAAATATCTTTTATTATGTTGGCAAAATGAATGTTTTCTGTTTCTAACTAGTTAAAAGTGTGTGTGTGTGTGTGTGTGTGCTTAAATTCTCATAAGAATGAAAATACAACATTTAGAAAGTTCCATGGGCTGCCCAACAATATGTCCTCAGACTTCTGATGGCTCAGACATCAGTCTAGAAAACAGTAGTGTAGACATTTGCAAGTTCATACTGGTAATTGTGTCAGGGGAGAAATATTTTATTCACATTATGAAGCAGCAATGATAGGCACCAGATTTAATCCAACTTTCTAATATCTTCTCTAGTGACGGAAAAAAAGGAGTAAAATGAATCTACCTTACCTAAGGTTAGATAGATTATATGAGTTAAATAACTTGAGAAAAATGTCTTCAGTAAACAAACTGTCATCATCTCAACTTTATTATTATTTCATAAACATTATGGGAGAGAACATTTGACCAAATCATCACCACTCTTCAAAAATTGTTCCCATTTCACTTATATGAAAGTTAACTTAATATTTACAATTCTAGGTAGCAGAGAAACATCAAAAATTGGCCAATGGAAGATAACAAGAGTAGGAAAACATCTTAAATGAAATTGAAACGTAATATCAGTAATTTCGTTTTTTTTAGTTTTGAATTTTTTAGTTTCTTTATTTTACTTTTTTTTATTTTTATTTTTTTATTTTGAGAGAGAAAGCACACATGAGCAGGGGAGGGGCAGAGACAGAGGAAGAGAGAGAATCCCAAGGTTCTTCATTGTCAACATAGAGCCCTACGTGGGGCTCAATCTCACAAACCGTGAGATCATGACCTAAGCCTAAATCAAGAGTCGGACACTTAACCAACTGAGCCACCCAGGCACCCCAATACCAGCAATTTTTAAAAGACCTAAGGAAAGCACTTTGATAATGAAAAGATGTACACTGAACTACTATTATATATCTTAACTTCAAACAATTTAAATTTGCCCAATACATTTTTTTTGTATTTGTAGATATATAAAAGAACTTAATATAAATTTATATTTATATGAATTCAAAAATTTGGTTCTTTAGACCAGAGATACAATGTATGAATGAAAAGGCAGAAGGTGAAAAATCTAGATACTTCAAAGAAAATAGTATCTATTAAAATTAATAAATACTGAAAAGTTTCTTTTCTTTTAAAAATTTAACACACCAAATAACCTTCATATTGTTTTTACTGCTATCATGTATTCAAAAAAGCTTCAAACACCCTGTTTTACAGAATATAAAAATTTTATAGGAAGAGTAAATGCATAGAAATAAAGCAAACATATAATAGCAGTAATAATTAAGAGAATTAAACCTTTATATTTGTTTAAGTGCTCTCTGAAGAGCTTAACTACTCCCTACGATAACAGCAGGAGCATAGAGAGAGGCTGGGACCCAGAGTGGTTTCTTAGCCTGTAATATTTATTCATTCAAATATTTGTCGATTGTTTAGTTTTGTCTAGGTACTACAAAATGATTTGAGGTTACTCAGATGGAGAAGATACCATCTATGCCTTTTGGAGAGGGTGGAAAAATCACTCATATTAAAAGCAAATGCAAGGGAAAAGTGATATGTGACATACAGGCAAAACTAGAATTCTAGGAATGCTGAGTAGCAGGCTCTGGAAAACAGAGAAGTCTTCATGGAGTATGAGTACATGGCCTTTGCTTTGAAGGATGAGTCCAATTTGACCTTTGAGAAGAGCATTCCAGGCACCAAGCTAAGGGAATCAGGACAATATATGAAGATTATAGAGTTTAGTATGGCTAGAATATTCATTTTACATCAGAAGCTTAATGCTATTAAAACGAATCCCTTACCCTTCTGTTTCTTAATTTAGTCCCTCTGTAGTCTACCATACTGACATAGTTATCGAGTGTTTCATTAAAAAAACACCCCAAAACGTAGTGGGTTTTTAATAATAACCATTTCTTCTGCTCACTATTCTAGAGATTGGCAACTTGGATTTCCATCAGAGGTGTGGTTTTTCTGCTTTGAATCAAACTCTGTGTTTTTGTCTGGGCTTGCTCGGGAATTTGTAATCAGTCAGCAAAGTCAACTAGAGGCTGGGTACTCTAGGAAGACCCCACTGGGATCACTCAGCTGTGTCTGATGTGTCATCCTTCAGCTGACTCACCCAGGTTCTTCACATGGCAGCTGGGTGGGTTTCAGAAAGCCAGTAGAATCCTAGGCAGACTATCACTTCCATCACATTCTATCAGCCAGTAAGTCCTGAGTCCAGTCCAGATCCAAGAGGTGGGAAAATAGAATTAACCACCGATGGGAAAAGATGCAACATCACATCACAAAGGCTATGGATACAGAAAAGGATGAAGAATCAGGGCCAGTAGTAATCCATCTGTCACACGTGCAGTAAAAAAAGACAAGTTATTCTAAAATATTTAGAAATAGTCCATTTTTCTAAGCTAAATACTGGATTTTACTTCAGCAAGTAGATGTACACATAAGCATGTAAATGCAAACACAGCCCGTCCACACTCTTATCCTTAGAAAATCGGGCACTGTTTCTGTCTGCTTTATTTTATAGCTAATTTTTTTTCCAGTCACTGGCAGAAGCAGTAAAGGACTGGTCAAAGTGTTTTATTTTCCTTCTTCAATTCAGTGTCTTTTAACTTATCAACTGTCGTTACAATAAAGGAACATCAATTAATGCTAAATTACAAAGGGATTCTTGTGGGATTGCCTATTATAGCTGCCCTGATGCCAAAACCATTCAAAGTGATAAATGTTTTACACTGAATACCAAATACACTCATAATTATTTTGCCATTTACTAAAAGTGTTGCCAATCTACCTTTGATTCTAAAGAAACTGCACATCTTTATCCACTCAAATATAAAATCTTGTGCTCATGAGATCTACACAAAGACCCTTTTATGTGGGTCAAAAGGATGCTTCCCCCATGCCCATTTAATATGTTTTCTCTGAAGTTCTCTATGCTGCCCTTAGGGCCATCCACATACTGATGATAAGCATGTAACTTGCATAGCAAACTCCCTCCCTCCCAACCTCACATCACAATATCCAGAGTTCAGTATGTCCCATAACAAAATGATATATTTTTGTATGCTCCACACATACAGCTAAGGTATTGCTTTGTGAATAGAGCCCTACAATATAGATACAGTTTACCAGGAACTTAGCATTTAAACGACTTTCATCTTGACAATGACTGACATGTCTCGCTGAGAATATTATATATTTAGAAGATACTTTTTTTGAAGGCTCCGTACTTAAGAATCATGTCTCATCATATTCAGTGAACTTCTGAACTAAGTCTTAAATGTTTAAAGAAGGGTCACAAAGCCACTCTGCTACAAAAGTCTGCAACTTGCACCCAACTCATATCACAGAAGAAATTCATGCATAGAATAATTTTTCCTAAGTTTTATTTCCATTTAAAGAAAAAAAAGGGGGGGGCTCTTCTACTTTCAGCTTTGAATATTTATTACTGAGAGGAGAGCTCGTGCTGGAGTCAAACAAAGTGAAAGACAAACTCTAGGGGGGGAAAGTACATCACACTCTTCATAAACTTTGTAAGAATTTCTCCAACACATGCTTCTCCATTTCTACAACAGATCAAGGAAGGCTAGAATCCAATTTCAAATCAAATAACCCCCATATCGATGTGCAGGATAGTTGACAGTGCACTCTCATCAACTCTGTGCTTGCTGGTGGGTAATGTGCACAGTGTAACTTAGAGTAGCCATTTGGCAGAAAACCGCTCTAGTCAAATTGAAATAGCCTTTAGAGGCTTGGTTAGAATGGAGACCATAATGTATGCTTGTCATTTGATGAAAAATAGTGCGTTTAAATTAAGGGAAAAAAAATCCTGTCGTCCAGATCCGAGCTTGTACAATGACACGAGTGTCAAGATCTTATTTAAAAGTGTTAAGGTACAGTACTGCTCGGCTGCACAATTTGTAAGGAAACACGGGATCATGTGCTGGGGACTGAAGATTTGCTGCCTGATAGCAGCCATCGGGAGTGATAAAATATGTTTCTTCCAGATAATTACTTGCTGCTCAAGGAAAGTGGCATTTCTAAATTGATATTTCAATGCAGCATAAACAGATTATGCGGCACAGGTAGACACGGGCTAGTCTTTGTCACGCGATTGGACTTGGAATCACTCAATGCCACATAAAACTAATTCTGTTTTGTGCTTACAAAGCAATACAACTTCTCCGGAGTTAAGAAAATGTCCACTTTTGTGAATATAATGAAAGATTTAAACCTCAGATGGCAAAAGAAGAGAAGTTGTGGGTCTTTTGTTTTTTTGACAGTTTAAAAGGATTTTAAGAATATTCATGCTAGTAAAAGCTCTATACACATCTAGAAATGAGGTAGTTCCATGGTATTTAGGATTTCTCAGTTTGGTTAAGGAATAATTTATCTTCCAGGTACCATGCTAATGGATTT
The DNA here is from genome assembly GCF_022837055.1 of Prionailurus viverrinus. Taxonomy (NCBI): domain Eukaryota; kingdom Metazoa; phylum Chordata; class Mammalia; order Carnivora; family Felidae; genus Prionailurus; species Prionailurus viverrinus. The sequence goes on along the minus strand of NC_062568.1, from coordinate 63,756,630 downwards.
ATATGCACTTTGTTTAATTCTCAAAGCAGTCCTACGAATCAGATAATAGTATTATTCTCATTTTACAAGTGAAATACCTAAGGTGAAAGGCGTTAAGTGACCTAAGGTCTCACAGGTGTGAGGCTAGACGCCAAACTCAGGTGTCTGACTTGAAAATTGTGTTATCTAATATTATGCACTGCGTATGTTCACAATTAGAGTTACCAAGAAATATAAGCTTGTTATCCGTGTATATAACCAAACATGCTATGAGCAAAGAATACTAGAGAAGGTAACAGCTTTTCCCGCCCTTATCCTAATATCTTCGGTAAGTAAAAACTCACTACAGAATGGTGCTAAGTACTGTAAAATCCTCATTTAAAGACAGCCTTGGCCTCCCGAGTCTGGAAAACTACCCTACTTTTTTTCTACTAACAAATCGGTAAACATTAGAAAGGTGGAGTAATACATACTCCAGCCTTACCAGCGTGGAGAACAAAATATGATATTGTTTTCATTATTATTTATTCAAAGGAATACAGTTCTGGGCCCTCAGCCAATCCTCTTTCAGCGAGAGCGTCTTTTCTGAAGTTGCCATTGATGTAAGTTCCTCAGGATATAACGTGAGGAGGGGTTCCAGCGGCTGCCATAGGCCAGGTTCCATCCTTCCAGTTCACTTCCCTCAGCCCCCAACACACATAAGAGCGGACTCCACTACCCAGACCGCACAACCGTAAGAGTCCATATCACTTAATTACACAGAGCAACCTCCACTCTATTCCAAATCGCTTCCTCTTGAGGTCTGCCTTGGTTTGCTCAGGCTGCCATAACAAAATTCCAGAAACTAGGTGGCTTGAACAACAGACATTTACTTTCTCACAGTTGTAGAGGCTAGAAGTCAAAGATCAAGTTCTGGTTTCTTCTGAGGCCTCTCTCCTTGGCTTGGAGCTGGCCACCTTCTCACTGTGTCCTCACATGGTCTTTCCCCTACGTGTGCACTTTGCTGGCATTTCGGTGTCCACATTTTCTCTTCTTTTAAGGACAGCAGTCATTTTGGATTAGGACCCATGCCAATGGCTTCAGTTTTACAGAACTATCTCTTTAAAGGCCTCATCTCCAAATACAACAATGTTGTGAGGTACTGGGGGATTCAACATATGAATTTTGTGGTGGGAAAAAATTCAGCCAATGACAAAGTCCATTTCTACCTTCTTTTAAGATTCAGTTGGACCCATTTTAAACCACACTTACCATTTGTAATATCTACAAGGTAATTACAAATGATCACACTCTAAATGGATATTTGACTTATATGTGTGCAAATAAAGAATTTGTCTTAATGTGTTTCCTGAAACAAAGATACTATGTCCAAATATAAATATATATTATCTTTAGGTCCTCCAACAGCGAGTCACTTTCAATTGTCATTCTCTTGAGTGGAAATGAGGTCCAACTTCAGGTAGTATCTTACTAAAGGGACAAAATTTAGTTATATGATTTACCAGCTGCTAAGTGTTTTTTTGTGCAATTTTATGGTGATATGAATGACTGAACTTGAACATATCACTTAATGACTTGATGTCTCAGTTTCCTTGTCAATGACATAAAAGTTTTGGATTTTGATGACTTCTAATACAGTTTATAACTATAGAATTCAGTGATTTGGGACCCAGGGCAAGTGATTTCTACATCATTGTATCCATTTTTGAGAGTGAAGCCCAGTTGGCTTTCTGAATTGCTACCCCAACTGTGACATAAAAAAATAAGCCTATACATGAAACTAACAACTTACAGAGTTACAGAATTCTCTCCAAAATTAATGGTGAAAGTTATTTTGGTTAACTTTAATTATTCTGTTAGATAAAGATAGGTTCCCCTCTAAGAAACAAGTAATTATTCTTATATCAGTTAATTCGCTCTTAAAAATTCCCAAGTACTTGGGTTCAATTATGTAGATATATCTTAGTGGAATTGATGCCTTTTTTTTCCTTATAAGAATCAAAACATTGATTAGAATTCACAGAAAGAAAGTTCTTACCCAAATGTCTTACTTCACATCTCTCTACCAATCATTTCTGCTTTCCAGTGACAAATATCTTCAGCAATCTTTGCAATTTCTTCTGGTATTTACCTCAATATCTCACTTAGAAATGTTTAATACTTCTATCAATTTTATTTTTTATTTGTTACATTTTCAATTGAAAAACTAGAGAGAAGACTATAATGAGGATACACATACTTACCTACATATTTAACTATTATTACATTTTTCAATTATGCTTCATTTTTTTTCTGTTTTGTTAAAAATTATTTTGTCATTGCTTGATTTTTTTAATGTTTATTTTTGAGAGAGAGAGAGAAACAGAGCATGAGCAGGGGAGGGGCAGAGAGAGAGGGAGACACAATGCGAAGTAGGCTCCAGGCTCTGAGCTGTTAGCACATAGCCCGATGCGGGACTCGAACCCATGAACTGCAAGATCATCACCAGAGCCAAAGCCGTATGCTTAACCTACTGAGCCACCCAGGTGCCCCTGTCATTGCTTGACTTTTAAAAATTGTGACTTTCTACTTTAGATGATTTTAGCTCTAGTATATTCTCCACCTTCCCTACACTTATTGACTTATCTTTCCATTTGTTTAGTTTTATGTATCCCACTCTTTCATCCCTAAATTCTCCAGCAGAACTCAAAACACAGTTTTTGTATATTCAAACATATCAGGTTTAATTATAGCTTACGTCTGGACTGGTTGCCAGGACTGTAACATGGCTATTGACCTAGTACTTCCTGTATTATTTCTCTGGGAACATTTCTCTCATTTTTTTTTCTGGTGTTTAATTTATGCCTTTCTTTTTTTCCCCCTTTTGGTTATTTTGGTGGACCGTGCGATTTAGAAACTTTCTAGAAAAATGGAACATAGAGATACCATATGTTTTCACTTTTATGTGGATCCTGAGAAAGTTAACAGAAGACCATGGGGGAAGGGAAGGGAAAAAAAGAGAGGGAGAAAGTCAAACCATAAGAGACTTAAAAAACTGAGAATAAACTGAGAGTTGATGGGGGATGGGAGGGAGGTGAGGGTGGGTGATGGGCATGGAGGAGGGCACCTGTTGGGGATGAGCACTGGGTGTTGTATGGAAACCAATTTGACAATAAATTTCATATTAAAAAAAAAGAAAAATGGAACATAGGAGGTAAATATTTTGAAATTGTGCATGACTAATGATAAAATGACTTTACAGTTGATTGATAATTTGGGTAGTTATAGAATCTTGGGATGGAAATATTATTCCCTTGGAATTTGAAGGGATTTGGTCCATTGGTTTTAGTTTCTGGCAAGGCTGTTGACAAGTTTGATGGTATTCTGATTTCTCATCATTTGCATAGGTCTGTTTTATATTCTGTTAGCTTTTAGGATCTTGTCTTAATTGCTGCTATAGTAAAATATCACAATAATGTGCCTTGGTGTGTTTGTTTTATCATTCATTATACTGAGTCTGTTCTAACTGTCCATTTTTGTCTTTTTAGTCTGGAAATTTGTCTCTAACTTTTTTACTGATGATTTTCTCCTTGCCGTTTCTTTTGTTCTCTTCTTTTGAAGTTTTCATGATTCTATGTTCTGTTTCTCTTTTTGCTTCTTTCTCTCTCTGTCTCTGAGATTTCCTTGACTTCTTTTTTTAAACCTACATTAAAATATCTACTAACATATTTTGAATTTTCCCAAGTTCTCATTTTGCTGGAGCCTTTCTGCTCATTAGTATCTCAGATCTTTTGTTCTAGATTACAAATATTTTGATCTCTGACACTGTGTGAAGTAGATGGAGGGTTGGAGAATGGTCAGAATTGTCAACGTTCTTCGAGGCTAGTGAGCTCAACCATTTAATATGTGGACTATAAATACTTCTTTTTTTGTAAGCCTTCTTGATATCAGTTGTGTTAAATCTCACAAACCCAAGTTCATGAGGACCTGGGAAGAGTACTTACCTGGCTAAATGGGTAGAAGAGAATTGAGAGCTCATTTGTTGCCTACAGACTTCATAAAACACTACTGTTTTCCTCAATTCTTTTCTCCTGAAGTCCCTAGTATCTTTAATTTTCAATCATATCCAGGATTCTGCTTTGTGTTTTCGCTTGTTCTTTGGCTTCTTGCTCTGCAAGTAGTTAGTTTTCACTTTTTCCAAACTGCCAAGTCCATTATGAATCATTCACCCCCATTTGACTTTCCAAAGTCGTGTTGACATCCATTATAGATGATAGAATATTCTGTTGTGTTCTTTTCTTTTTTTTTTTTTTTTAGCCTGATCTATTTCTTCTTAATTAAAAAAAAAAAATGAGCAAGTAACCAAGCTTTCCTGACATTTTAGTGAGGTTTTGGAGGGAGCAAGAATAAAAAATTCAAGAAGTGATACTTAATATTAAGTATGTATTTTTTCAGGGCGCCTGGGTGGCGCAGTCAGTTAAGCGTCTGATTTCAGCCAGGTCACGATCTCGCGGTCCGTGAGTTCAACCCCCGCGTCAGGCTCTGGGCTGATGGCTCAGAGCCTGGAGCCTGTTTCGGATTCTGTGTCTCCCTCTCTCTCTGCCCCTCCCCCGTTCATGCTCTGTCTCTCTCTGTCCCAAAAATAAATAAACGTTGAAAAAAAAAAAGTATGTATTTTTTCCTAAGGATTTCCTGGAAATTATATCAAAGATAATCCATCATAGGTTAAGATATCAAAATAAGAAAAAAGTTACACCTTTAAGTTGAATCCATCCCTTTAGCTATTAATGTTTCATTTAATGAGACACTAAAGTGTCAATAAGAGATTTTTTATTAACTTTTTCTAAATATTTAGAAATGTTTCTTCATCCTCATATCTTACTTTATCCCATCTCTTCAAAAGGTAGTTGGCACTCAGGGTCTAACTCTCCTTCTTTTGGTCATTAAAACCTGAAGTCAAGTTCATATCATTTTGAAGCACTCGTCAATTTAAACTGCGCAAGCCACAAGCCTATTTCGAGCCGTGATTTTTTGCCCCCTCTGAACAGTTGATACCTTTCTGCTCTGACCCTTCAGAAGTATCTTCCCTCTTGCTTTCTGTTCATTCTGGTCCGACTTCGCCTAACTGCCGTTCTAGTCCTCAAAGCTGGGCTATTTGCTGTTTACTGTTTCCCCGAAAAAAATCCAGTGGAAGTCGTTGTCAGTGTCCCGCTCTAGGTCCCCTGGAATCACTCTCACGCTCTTATTATACATAATCTGAATGTTTATTCATTTTTGATGGAGAGAATGGGCAAGCAGGGGAGGAATAGAGAGAGGAAGAGAGAGGACCTGAAGCAGGCTCTCTGCTGTCAGCAGAGAGCCCAGGACGGGGCTCGAGCTCATGAACCATGAGATCATGACCTGAACTGAAGTCGGATGCTTCACTGACGGAGTCACCCAAGTGCTGCCTCTTATACATAGTCTAAATTATAATCCGTCAGTAGGTAACTTCCAAACCCTTTTTTTTTTTTTAATGCTTTTGCAAACCATTCACTTATGCTCCAGATCATCTTATCTGTGAGGGAGTTCCTCATAAATGTTTTATCAATAGCTCAAATTCAATATACCTAGAGCTCCATCCAATCTTGCAAGGATAGCCCACGTCATCTCTGCTAGAGCTGGTTGGTGCAAAATGGCTTCCATATCACGTCTGGTAATTGGTATCAGATACCAGCTGAATACACTGAAGCGATTGGCCGTGTATCACAAGCAACGTTGCCCAGGCTTCTTCACATGATGGTCACCGGATTTGCTGGAGCTGCAAGAGGAGTTACACCCCAACACTTCTTTTTTTTTCTTTTTTTTTAAGTGTATTTATTTTATTCAGAGAGAGAGAGAGAGAATCCCACGCGGGTTCCACACTGTCCACGCAGAGCCTGACACGGGGCTTGATCCTATGAATTGTGAGATCGTGACCTGAGCCAAAATAAAGAGTCAGATGCTTAACTGAGTCACCCAGGTTCCCCCACACCCCAAAACTTCTTAATTATCTGCTTATGTCGCATTTACTATTGTCCAACTATCCGAAGCAAGTCATATAGAGAAACTTAGAGCTGACATCAGAGGAGCCTATTCAAGGGCATGGATATCGGGAGGCACAAGCCAACTGGGTACCATTAATAGCAACAGTCTGCATCCCTATGCAAACCACGGTGTTCTCATACTTAATGTTCTCACCATCCTGCTCATCATCCAAAAGTGAAACTTCCATATTTCACCCTCTCCTAAGCATGTCATGAACTTTCCTACCTTGAGTTTTAATTCATGAGATTGGATTCACAGCAGTTCTTTCTAAAGAGGCAGCTTCATGAGGCTCACTCAGGTGTTTCTATTCATAATCTCCATGGGTAAATCTCAGAAATGTCCCAATTTGACTGGGTCCCTAGAATACTCTTATGCACAATGAAGTTTGAGTATCCCTGCTCCAGGCTATTCGTGTAAACTTTTTAAATATAACCCAGGCCTGAGATTTTTAACTAACTTGGGAGTCACAGGTTTTTAAGACTATGATGATGTTCATCAGAAAATATAGAAATCTCCTACGATTGTAAACGGTGTAAATGTGGGTCTCTGTAAACTTCTCAGTGCCCATAATTTAGATTTGGCCTAGCCTGCTGGTCTGCTCTTGAATTCCTTTATTGACCTCTCGTGTTTAGTCACCCACCGAATCCAGTCTCCAGACAAGTTTAGAACGGTGCTGTGGAGAACAGTGTCCTTTCATTTAAATTCCATTCCTCGGGTCTCTCCCTTACCCTCCCGCTCTAGAACTCAAGAACAAAACTGCTCTGCATTTGTAAAGGAACCGAAGTTGCAAAGTACTTTCACATATGCGTTAACTCGTCTGATCCTCCAAATCTCTCTGTGATGAATTAATCAACTCTAAGTATTCCATTTTATAGAGCAAGAACCTGGATTCCTCAAGGGCTTGTTACTAGTTGCAATAAATTGAAATAGGATTCAGATCTCCTGCCGTGCCTAGCACATGACTGTGCCTAGAACATAAAGGGTCTCACTTAAGTCTCCACAAATTTGGACTCACCACAAAGGTTCCTACTTTTCAAATATGTGGGGAAATCCCGCGGGGAGAAGCTAGAATTGTAACATTAACACTCAGCTCTTCGATCCAAACTCAAAATAGTCCACCTTGAGGAACATGTACTACAATTTATCACCTGCTGCAAGGGATAGACGTTTCAAAGCAAAACAATTGCTGCGTAGGAAAAATGCATTCAAAAGTTTGGCGTTAGTCCATAATGCGTGAAAAGGGGTGGATGCTTTTTTGTTTTTTAAGGCTGGATGTTTTTGAGGTTCGAAATTGTCTCTGTTCTTCTACTACCAGTGCTGTGTTTACAAAAGAAAGAACAAAGTAATTTCCAACGGCAGAACTTGCTACACTGTATTCAAAAGCACATGAAACACGCTAGAAATTTAAACCAACTATGTAAACCATTCAAAAGGACGATGTTATACCCAAAGCGCTGCATGTTGGGCTGTAAGTAAAGTTTGTAGCAGAAAGTAGGCATGTTGGTCCCCTCTTAGCATAGGTATCCCCTCCTTCCTGTTTAAGGGAACCTAGATCTAAAATCCGGCTGGAAACCATATTTCTATAGGCTTTTTTCCCCCTAACTAGACAGACTGGCATTTCTTAAGCTCTTGACAGCTGGACATTACAAATGTGACAACTCAAAGATGTGCAATAAGTCGTCTACGAGAAAAGACACCTGATAGCTCTACTCAAAGACTCCAGGATCACCTGAAAAGGGAAAAAAAAATACACATCAGTGGGCAGGAACAGCTGAGTTTTATCACTTGCTAATTTGTCTACTGTAAGGGATGTTAAAACTGTCATGTTAGAAACACCACTTGGGTTTTACCTTCAACAAATATTGCATAGATTGTTGAAAAATAAGTAAAGTAGAGATAAAATCTGTTTCTTATGGGAGTTAGATACTGGGAGAGGCCAGTATCTTGAACTCCACTGCAGGGCAGGCCATTGCCTATAACTCTTATGGACAGAATACTTTGGCACATAAGCCAGATGTGACCCAGAGAGGTGTTTTAACAGTGCAGGAGGTTTCCTTTTAAAAATAATAATATCTGTTAACATAGGGCTTACAGTTCCTCTATAGGTAGAATAGGAATACTCCACTTTGCCAGAATTCCTACCCAACCTACCTCTCATTTAAGTTTGCCGGGCCCCTGTGGCTAATTCAAGTGTTTCTCATTCTCCATTTAAGGTAACCAGAGACCCAAGTCTCCTAGCAATTTCTCTTCCATCACTCATCTTACCTAGTTTGTAAGTGGTTGCTGTAGAGCTCCCTTGAGAATAGGAATGTGTATGATGATTACATTATGAGGTATTAATCACTGTGTTGTTAATAAAAGCGAAAATTACACAATAGCTAACAGGGGATCCGTTAAATACGTTAGGACATATCCATAAAATGGAATACAATCGTGAAATGACTTTTGAGAGGAACATTCCTTGACAAGTAAAGACATTCATGAACACAGATGAGGGAATGGCCACCATCAGTACGTGGAGTGATGTGCTGGAGTGGCTCATATCCGCACGTAAGAACCACTGTGCACATCTCTCTCCATCTTGTCCTTCAATGACTTTGTATTAGTAGCTTGAAATCAGCTATAGTGAGAGTATTTCAACACAGAAATTGGCGAGTGCTACAAATCAGAGCTTTATTTATTTTTCTGGAGAGTAGGTTGTGCAACATTTACCTGCATACCACGATCATCATATTTTTTAATATGGGAAGTTGGGTAGGTATATATGAACACAAGAAAATGGTGGGAGTGCTCTTTTGTGAAGCCCGTGATACTGTTATGGTATTAACAGTGGAGTTATACTTTCTTTTTTCTTCTATTTGCTTGTCTGTTCCAGATATTCTTCAACAGGTATGTCACTTCTATATTTTCTTAAAGTGATGCAATTATGTCTAAATAAAAAGTGTCCCCTATATAATGAACTTACTAAATGGCAACACTTCACTGACCTATTTCTACATTTTGTGAATATCTCAAATCTCAACATTTCTTGGAGAATGCCTGAGATTTAGCTAGGAGCTAAATATCTCAAATGAATTCACATTTACCCACAACCCCCTAAGGTTTTCAATAAAGTCTCAAGTATAGTAGATGAGCTATCAGGAGGATAAGACTATGGAGGAGAAAGAAGAAAGCAAAGCACTCTTCTTTCAACAGTGCTCAAGGCTTGAGACAGCCTGAGTTTGAAAGAGTCCTGACCCCTAGGGCTCTGGGTGGCTCAGTCGGTTAAGCGTCCTCCTCTTGATTTCGGCTCAAGTCATGATCTCACAGTTCGTGGGATCGAGCCCCTCATCAGGCTCTGTGCTGCCAGCATGGAGCCTGCTTGGTATTTTCTCTCTCCCTCTCTCTGCCCCTCTCCTCCTCATGTGTGTGTGCACGCACGTGTTCTCGCTCTCAAATTTAATATAATTTATTAAATAAATAAACATCAAAAAGGACGTGGCCTGACCCCAATACCTAGCATAGTTCTAGGTATCCCAGGGGTGCAGAGATCGTCCTGGTTTAAAGGTTTGTGGCATGTAGGCAGACCAGCAACACTGGTATTAGCAGGTTGGAAGAGGTAGCCAAAGAGGAGGGGCAGGCATGACCATGGATCATTTAGTTCTGGTTATGACCACTTTGGGTTTCATTACTCCTGACATCAGTGTCAGGTTGGAGTCTAGTTCGTCCTCCACTAGACACAGCCTCAGATGACTCAGACCGTGTAAGTGCACAGCCAAGTACCCAGACCTAACTGTAATTTTGTTAGTTAGGTCTTTAAATAAGTCCTGTGTATAAATATACTGTGACAAGGAAAAGTGATCACAGAGATCCTGAGAGGCCTTTGAAAATGCTTTTAATGTAATACATTCTGTAAATATTTTTCAAAATCGGGGTGCCAAAGGGCGTGTGTGGAAACCTTTGCCCAGTGCTAGATGTATGTAAAAGTAGAATAAAAAACTGGCAGTATTTTAAGCAAGAAGAAACATGACACATCTCTATTTAGAATCTTAAAACTTTAAACCCTTTTTTCTGGCTCTCTAAGAACACTTCTTAACTTGTTTTCAAAACGGTACATTCACCAATCTAAATTCACCCTTCAGAAAATTAGCCTTAAATTTGTTATCCCTGAAATGCTCTCTACTGGCTGCCATGTGAGTTCACAGTCCTGTGCACTGGTGGTTAATAAATAACCTCAGGGCGTTTTTGTTTGTTTGCTTGATTCTTCCCTTCGGCAAAAATTTCTCTCGGACGTTATTTTATCTTTCTGTATCCCCTATTCCATTTTTCCTTGACTGTGCTGCTTTTTTGCCTCTTGTCATAATTATCTGTAATGCTGAGTCAATTTTGAAAGTAAGCCCAGATCTGCCCTAGAGGTGGCAGAATTTCTGTGGTGGGTAAGTGAAATGATTGCTCCATATAACTTTATAAAGTGTAAAGGCCTCTGAGATGAAAGGAGCTATATAAATGTAAGGCTGTCATTTTAAATTGCCATTACCGTTTGAAATTCTCAAGAGAAGCATTACTGAAATCCGGCGTATGTACCATATTAGATTGCTTAATATCATTAAAGCATGTGCAGCAAATGAAAATACCAATTTCCTCTTATATGTGGTGCGTGTTTAAGGCAGCGTATCCAAAGCTGGCATGTTCACAGCTCATTCCGGCATATTAATACTCACTGGAGGAAGCAGAAGCTAACAAAGTACGAAGACAATGGTGCTTCCCTAGCCTGGCGATTGCCGCTTGTGTGTGTGTGTGCTTGTGAAGACAGAAACAGATTTGTGAAACTAAATGAAATGAGACGTATACCACAGGAGGTTTGATATGACCTGCAGAGAAGCCCGGGCAGAAACATATAGCATATCACTATGTGATTTATGTTTAGCTTCGGCAATAAGGAAACCGAAAAATAATATGTATTTACAACAGCAGCAAAGAATTGTAAGAACAGAAGAATTATCAACATGGTGAAAATGTCCTGCCCTCAACGTGAGACCAGCTGTTTTTGTCGCCTCCGTTTGCAAGTTTGTTTTAGGAAAGGAGAATGCTCCGTGTTATTGGAGCCATGCACAACCTAGCAAATGCCAAGAAATAAGCAAGTGAGAGCGAGGCATCGGTGGCAAATTGGAATCTAAGGCCTTTTGTGCTTGTTAAATGGTGGAATGATTATAATTGGAAAAAGTGATGTGCATTAGTTCTGAGTGAATGTACAAGAAATGACAAGCGTGTAACTTAATGATTACTTCACAACACTCAGGACTGCCTTCTAGTCTCGCACCGAAGAGTTCAGCCCTACAGCAGAGAAAGCCACATGCTTTCTCCTCCTATTCATGAGTATTCTCCACAGGTCACATGGAAATAACCCTGAAGTGATAAGTCTTGGTTTAGGAAGTCTGCTGCTTAAGCTGGTGTAAGTCATTGTGACAAAGACCGGTGGGATGTATTTTTTCTTTTCCTTGCCAACCATCACAATCCTTGGCAAGCGAATGGACAGGATCTTGTTTTAAAGGAAATAGCATAAGTTTACTCTCCTGGGGATAGGGAGGATATGAGAAAGTTTCCTGAAAATCAAATCTAACATTCAAATGAGCGAAAGTGTGCCACCTTTCCCTTCACTGGTAAGATAGAGGTCTACACAGAAGGGTGATTTTACAATAACATCAAAAGCATGTCCTTAATTTTTCTGTATACAAAATTTACTGTGTGTGATTTTGCTGTATGTAAGTTAAAAAGTTTGAAAAGTAAAAAAAAAAAACAAAAAGATGATTTTCAAAGGTTTCCGTGGTGACACAGAAGTATTCTTAACGATGTTTAGAACCTAAAGTATAAATAATAACAACAATTAAAATAAACTCAATACACTAAATTATTTACTAGAGTCAATGAACACATATAAAGTGCCAGGATTCAGAGTCTATTTCGTTTTACCCTGGGGACTAGATCCGGAGCTGGTGTCTAACCGACGCTAAGACGCGGGAAGGCTTGCATAGGTGCATTCTTCCTAATATCCAAATCAAGTCAAAACGAGTTTATGATTGCTAGTTATAAACACAGCTTAAAGACTGGCTCTAGAGTCAGAAAAGCATTATTTAAGAGAGGAAAAACCATCATCAAAGTGAGAGGAGTATATGAAATTCTCTTACATACTGTAATGTGGAAGGTGAGAGTTCACCCCGAGATGTACTAAGGAATTTCAGAAGTTCCTCACAAATGTTCACCAAGTTCCGCCAGTTGTCACGAGGTGGCGTGATCTGTGACAGGGCAAAATCAGGAAAGCTGTTTTACTGAGGTCTTTTTCGGTGCTAATGGTGTACTCGAGCGAGGAATACTCCACAACACCGGGAGAGCCATAGATGTATTTATTCTCTCCATAATTAAAGTTTCATATTTTTATTTAAATCCATATCTTCAAAACATAGGATCCCTAAATGCTTTTGGCAACATTTTGAAAGGATGTCCCTTCTACTACTCTGAAAAGCCCAGTGATATTCAGTGTAGCAAAATTTAACAAGGTTTTCTTGGCATAGAGGAAATAAAGTCCCTTATCATGTCTCTCTTTTTTTTAAAGTAATCTTCATTTAGATATATGATTTACTGTGGAAGGGTTTAATAAGAGAGCTTTTCTTCTCCCCTTTTTTAACATCTATTAGTAGGATGAAGTGAAGATAGTTATGATGGAGAATATATTATCAAGACCACCGTGCAGGTAATATCCTGCATATTGAGTCTAATCACCCATTTAAGTTAAAGTAAGAGTTGTTAAGAATATGGAGACTCTCACTGTAATGATTAGTGATGAGAATCACCTAGATAATGAAATTAGTATTGAGAAACATATTTTTAGGCAGAATGATTATCTTGGGAGATTGATTAAAAGGATAATTGAAGAACAATGTAACCTTTTTCATAGTTATCAAGTTGAACTTGGTTAAGGTAATTTATCATAATAGTGTGGCTATGACAAATCATAAAAGGCCTGGCCACTGCTTAAAAAGATGTTTATTATATATTAATCCAGACATGTTGTCATACCAATGAAATATCTTCAATAAAAATGTGGAGGATGATAAGTGTAGTGGAACAATATCTCAAGCTATCTCAATAACTCTTGAGAAGCAGCTGAAAGGAGTTTGCAACGTATGGAAAGAGGATTCCCAAAAAAGGAACCACAGTTTAATGGTGCTGTTATCAACAACAGAAGAAACTAACTGCTTCAGTCTTGAAACATTAACAAAGAATGCATGATAATAACTTCCTTCTTCGGAAATAAAACGAATATGAAATGCTTATTTCAAATCAGTCATGAGAATAGATAGAAGAATTCATTAACTAATTGAAACTGGAAGGTAAAAAATGGCAAGATGTTCCTTGCAAAAATCTGCATTGGCTTTGTGCTGTCTATAACTGGGTTTTCTTGCCACTTACATTTTTGGATAACTGAATTATTATTCTTTCACCGTCTGTTTTTAAATTTTCGTTTTTTAATTAATCTATGATAAAAGTTAACTTTTTTCTTTTAATTAGTGGACTTTTTAAATGTTTGTATTTTAATTCCAGTTAGTTAACATATAGTATAATGTTAATGTCAGGTGTACAATGTAGTGATTCAACACTTTCATACATCATCCAGAGATCATCACAAGGGCCCTCCTTAATCCCCATCACCTATTTCACCCATCCCCCACCCACCTCCTCTCCGGTAACCATCACTTTGTTCACTATAGTTAAGAGTCTGTTTCTTGGTTTGCCTCTGTATGTTTCCCCTTTGCTCATTTGTTTTGTTTCCTAAAATCCACATGTGAGTGAAATCATATGGTATTTGTCTTTCTCTGACTTATTTTGCTTAGCATAATACTCTCTAGCTCCATCCATGTCACTGTAAATTTGCTATATATATATAGATTATCACATTTTCTTTATCCATTCCTCAGTTAATGGACATTTGGGCCCTTTCCATAATTGGCTATTGTAGATAATGTTGCTATAAACATCAGAGTGTATGTATCACTATGAATTAGTATTTTTTTTTGTCTTTGGGTAAATAGTAGTGCAATTGCTGGAACATAAGGTAGTTCTATTTTTAACTTTTGAGGAACCTCCATACTGTTTTCTCCCATGCTGTGACTGCACCAGTTTGCATTCCCACCAACAGTGCGTGAGGGTTAATTAATAGACTTTATTTTTTTAATGTTTATTTTTGAGAGAGAGAGAGAGAGAGAGAGAGAGCACAAGTGGGGAGGGGAGGGTTGGTGCAGAGAGATAGAGGGAGACACAGAATCTGAAGCAGGCTCCAGGCTCTGAGCTGTCAGCACAGAGCCCGACGCAGGGCTCTAACTCACGAGCTGTGAGATCATGACCTGAGCTGAAGTTGGACGCTTAACCAACTGAGCCACCCAAGTGCCCCAATAGACTTTATTTTTTAAAACAGTTTTACGTGCAGAGAAATTGAGGAGAGGGTATAGAAAATTCCCATATACTTCCTTCCTTCATCTTTCCGCACCACCTCCCCAACAGTTCCCTCTATTATTAACATCTTGCATTAGAGTAGTGCATTTGTTACAGTTGACGAACTAATATTTATACATTATTATTACTATTAAGGTTCACTGTGTTGTAGAGTTCTATGGGTTTGCCAAATGCATAATTTCATGCAGTCACCGTTACAGTATCATACATAATAATTTCTCTGCCCTAAAAATCCCCATGTTCCACCTCTTCATCCCTCCCCCAACACTCCCAACCCCTAGCTGCCATTGATTTCTTACTGTCTCTATAATTTTGACTTTTCCAGAATATAATGTAGTTGGAGCATAGAATATATGGTCTTTCCAGAGTTCCTTCTTTCACTTAGCAGTATGCATTTAGGTTTCATCCGTGTCTTTTTGTAGCTTGAGACCTCTTTCATCAGTGAATCATTGAATCCTTATCTTATTATTGTCTGGATGTATCACCATTTACTCACCTAATGAGGGATATCTTGATTGGTTTCAAGTTTTGTTGACTATGAATAAAGCTTCTATGAACATTCACGTACAGAATGTTGTGTGGACATGTTTTCAATTCATTTGGGGATGTAGGAGCACAATTGCTAGATTGTATGGAAAGATTGGGTTTAGGTTTGTAAGAAACAGCCAAACTTCCTTCCAAAGTGACTGTATAATGTTGTATTCCTACCAGCACTGAATGAGTTTCTGTTGTTCTGTATCCTCACCAACATTTGTTATCTGTTTTAGATTTTGGTCTTTCTAATCAGTACATACTGATATAATATTGGTACATATTGTGTACTCTTCTATGAATTTTAACACATGTATATAGTTATCTAACTATCATAATCAAGATACAGAACAATTTCACCATCCCAAAAAACTCCCTAATACTTCCTTTTAAATCATCCTCCTTTACTCCTAACCCTTGGTAACCATTGATCCATTCTCCATCACTATTATTTTATCATTTCATGAATGTCATATAAATGGAACCCGACATCATATAACTATTTAGGTTGGCTTCTTTCACTAAGAATGATGTCTCTGAGATGAACCCAAGTTGTTGCAAATATCAATAATTTGTTTCTTTTTATTTATAAGTAGCATTCCATTGTATGTAGGTATCATAGTTCGATTTTCCATTCACCCATTGAAGGACATTTGGACAAGGTTGGGCTTTTTGCTGCAAAAAATAAATGTACTATAAATATCTGTCTATAGGCTTTTGTGTGGAAATGTTTTCATTTTTTTCTAGGGTAAATATATGTAGGAGTAGAATTACTGGGTCATATACGATTGGTATATGTTTAACTTTATATATATAACTGTCAAATTATTTTCCAGAATGTCTCTCCCATTTCGCACTCCCACCAGCTATGATTGACAGTCCCAGTTGATCTACATCCTCTCTAGCACTTGATATGGTCGTTATTTTTATTTTAGTCATTCTAACTGGTGTGGAGTGATATCTTATCATGGCTTTATTTTTCATTTTCCTAATGGTTAATGATGCAAATCATCATCAGTGTGCTTATTTGCCTTTTCTATATAGTTTTCTATATACTTTATGCCTTTCTAGATGCCTTTTCTGTTTACTTTTTAAAAAGTGTCTTTCAAGTCTTTTGCTT
This sequence comes from Prionailurus viverrinus, assembly GCF_022837055.1. NCBI lineage: Eukaryota > Metazoa > Chordata > Mammalia > Carnivora > Felidae > Prionailurus > Prionailurus viverrinus. The sequence goes on along the minus strand of NC_062568.1, from coordinate 63,740,471 downwards.
ATCTGGCTTGCTTTTTAAAAAATTGTTGAATATATAGTTCTTATTGTTCTTTACATATTCTGGATATATGTCTTATGTCAGGTATGCAATTTATGTACATTATCTTTTATAGATCATGCATTTAGTGCCATGTCTAAGAAATTTTTGCCTACCTCAAATCATAAGGATTTTACCAGATGTTTTCTTCTAATAGTTTCATAGTTTAACTTTTTAACTTTAACTCAATGATTCACAGTAAGATCTCATAAGGGTCCAGAAACATGCATGTAATCCAAAGCACTTGTATATCAAAGGGAATTTCAAGAATACTGGCTCAGTTGTGATCATGTGACATTCGGCATCACATACTACTTGTATTGCAAGACATCATTCATTTATCGAATTAACATTTATCAGAAATGTCTTCTCATCTTGTGGAACACTCGCAAAACAAGTTACTGGCAATCCAAGGTTTTACTGTACTTTGAATTAATTTTTGTGTAATGATCATAATGTAGTTCAAAGTTCATTTCTTCGTATATGGATGTACAATTGGTCTAACATTATTTGTTTAAAGACTGTACTTTCTCAGTTAGATTATATTTGTACCTTTGTCAAAAGGTCAAAAGGTACAAATATGTCAATAGACCATATTTGCATGGGACTTTTTCTGGATCTGTTCTGTTCTGTTGATCTATGTCTCTACCTTTTTGTCAATATCAGTCTGACGTGATTACTGTAACTGTAGAATAAGTCTTAAAATCAGGTAGTGCAATTTTATTCCTTTTTCAAAATCATTGTAGTTCTTCTAGTTCCTTTCCCTTTCCATATAAATTTTACAATCAGATTACCTATAGCCACAAAGAGACCTGTTGGGATTTTTACAGGAATTGAGATAAGTTTGTAGATTTATCTGGGAGAGAATTGACTTATTTACTATATCAAGTCTTCTAATCCATGAACTCAGTATGCCTCTACCTTCATTTCAATCTTGTTTTCATTTTTTGGTAAGCATTTTGTAGTTTTGAGCATGCAGATTCCATATGTGAAATAGATTTATACCCGTGTTCCTCATTTTTTTTAATGTTAAAATGAATATTTTAAATTTCATGTTCTAAATTCCTCACTACTGCTATATAACAATAGCAATATAATTGATTTTGGTGTGTTGACTTTTTTTCTGTGACTTTGCTAAACTCACTTACTATTTCTAGGTTTTTTGGATATTCCTAGGGAATATTTAATATGAACAATCATGTTCTCTGTGAATAGAAATAGTTTTATATCTTGCTTTCTAATCTTCTATATATTTTATTATTATTACTAATTGTTTTGCCCTATGGCTCTGCCTAGTACTTCTAGTATGATGCTGGACTGAAATGATGAGAGTGAACAACCTTGTTTTGTCACCATTAATTATTATGCTACCTTTTTGGAAGGGGCACAGGGATAGATACTATTTACCCAATTGAAGAAGTTCACTTCTATTTCTCGTTTGCTGAGAGTTTTTATCAAAAATTGCTATTTAATTTTGTCATGTGTTTTTTTTTTGCATCAAGTGATATGATCATGTGGCTGTTCTTAGACTGGTAATATGAGGCATTAAATTGATTTTGAATACTAAGCTAGGTTTGTAGTCCTGGGGAAAAATCTGACTTAGTCATGGTATATTATTCTTTTTACATTTTTCTGGGTTTTTTTGTTTAATGTTTATTCATTTTTGACAGGGGGAAGGTAGGTACCGAGAGAGTGGGAGAGAGAGGATCTGAAGCGGGCTCTGAACTGACACCAGAGAGCCCGATGCAGGGCTCAAACCCACAAACCATGAGATCATAACCTGCGCTGAAGTCAAACACTTAACCCACTGAGCCACCCAGGCACCCTATATATTTCTGAATTTATTTGCTGACATTTTGGTGAGGATATTTGCATCAGTATTATCTATGTTATTCGTTTTATACTGCCTTTGCCTAGTGTTTTAATATTAGGATAATGTTGGCCTAGTTGTGAAGTGATCTATCATCTTGCAATCTTCTGGAAGAGATTGTATAGCATTGATGCTATTTTTTTTTCAATATTTGCTAGTGAAATCACCTGGCTATGGAGATTTTTTTGGAAGATTTTAAAATATGAATGCAATTTGTTTAAAGTTTATAAAATCATTCAGGCTATCTATTACATCTTGGGTAATTTTGGTGGTTTATAGTTTCTGGGGAATGGATCCATGTCTTCTATGTTGCTGAATTTATGGATGAAGAATCATTCATAGTATTTCCTTATTGTTTTTAAATGCCTGTAGTGATACCCCATTTTTCCTTCCTGATACCAATCATTTGTGTCCTTTCTTATTCATTTTTTATTAGCCTCGCTAGAAGTGTATCAATTTTATTGAACTTTTTTAAGGGCCAGCTTTTGGTTTTATGGTTTTACCTATTGCTCTACTGTTTTAGATTTCACTGACTTCTTCTGCTTTTTTTATGCACTTCCTTCGTGCTTTGAGGTCATTTTCACTCCTCTTTTTCTAGTTTCTTAAAATGGCAGCTTAGATGGTCAAATTGAGATCTTCTTAAAAAAATAGCAATTAATACTAAAAATGTCCCTCTAGGCATCACTTTAGCTGTACCCGTACATTTAGATAAACTGTGTTTTTATTTTCATTCAGTTAAAAGTATCTTCTAATTTCCCTCTGGACTTCTTTGTCTAATAGATTATTAAAACTGTGTAATTTCCAAGCATTTGGGGAATTTCCTCTCAACTATGTTATTAATTTCCCTTTTTATGATCACAAATCTTTGTACCAGAAATAATGCTTTGTATCATTTTAAATCCTTAAAATGCATTAAAATTTTTTATGACCCTGGAAATCTGCTATCTTGGTGAATTTGTTCCGTGCATACTTGAAAGGAATACATATTTGTGCCATTTTGGGGATAGGTATTCTACAAATGCCTGTTACATCCAGTCAGGTTGTTGGTGGTATTGAGTTGTTTTCTATCCTTGCTAATTCCCTGTCTGTTATTTTTGTCATTTGCTGAGAGAGGTATATTTAAATCTGCAACTACCAACTGTAGTATTTCCTATGTCTCCTTTCAATTCTGTTAATATTTGCTTCATCTATTTTGAAGTTCTGCTTTTACATATGTAAGATCATGATGTCTTAGGGGAATCAATCATTTTATTATTATAATAATGCACCTTTGTATCCTTGGTCATCCTTTGCTGTGAAGTCCACTTTGTCTGATATTAATATGACCATTTTGGCTTCATTTTGATTAGTATTTGCATGCTATTGTTTCTTTCATGGTTTTACTTTTCACTTACCTTTACTATAACATTTGAAGTTTCTTGTAGCCAGCAGATAGTTCGGCCATATCTTTAAATCTATTCTGACGATCTCCTTCTTTGATTTGTATTTAGACCATGATTTAGCATCATTATTGCCACGTACAGGGCTATCATATAGTTGTTTGTTTTCTGCGTGACTCCTCTGTTTTCTATCCCTATCTTCCTCCTTTCTCGTCTCTTTTCTGTTACTTGAACGTTTTTAGCCTTCCATTTTAATTTACGTACTGTGGTTTAACTATATATCTTTACATATATTCTAGCACATGATCTACATATTATAATACATCTACTTGACATTTTACGATACATGGAATTAGAATTTCATCACTCCAGGTGGCATGTAGAAATTTTAGCAACATGTAAGCCCTGTACTCTGCCCTGTTATGCAGTCTTACATATTACAGAAACATGCATTGAAGATCCCATTAGCAGCGTTATAATTTTAACTTTCAACCATTAAAATAGAAAACTTAAGAGAAGAATAACTAATTATCTTTACTCAGATACTTACCAATTCTGTTGAGCTTTCTTCATTTCTGATTATCGAAACTGATTTCTGATATTATTTCTTCCCCATGTTTTGAAGAACTTCCATGGTATTTCCATTAGAGGAACATACTGGTGATGAATTACCTTAGTTTTTCTTTATATTAGAATGTTTTTATTGCACTTCATTTCTGAATAATACTTCACTGCAAATAGAATTTTGGGTTGATCTTTTTTTCTGAGTTGATAGTTCTATTCTTTCAACACTTTAAATATATCATTATACTGCTTTATGGTATATATGTTTGCTGATGAGAAATCTGTGGCCCATCAGATTGTAATTTCCTTAATAAAAGAAATACTTTATTTGAATCTCTATATAAAACTGGGAAAATTTCTGGGAACATACTAGTTAATTACATATATCCCTGGAACTTGATTGGCAGTGGTTTCTAGGTAAAGTGATTGCATATTTTATAGTGTTAAAATCAAGACAATTCTGAGCGTAGTGGGAATATGTTAACCATTTCTTTAGCAGAAGAGGCAAAAAAACAATTAGGATTCATGGTCACCCTAATTTTAGGCAATGAGGTGCCTTCTAAGGAAGGAAAGTATTAAAACCTAGTAGATAGTTACTGTTTCTTCTTTTAAGAATAGAAACTCCCACAGGGAAAATCACCTTTCCCTCAACCCATGTTTTCAAATCTTATGATTTGAATTAGTGTTGCTATATTTCTACTGATTTTGCTGATCCTTCCAGAGATAACTTCTTATCCAGCTATGATCGATTAAAAAAGGTACAGTCCCCAGACACAGCCTGGGCCATCACGTTACCTTACCAGATTTAATAAGCTCAAAGATAGAATTCTGATGAATGCTGGATTATCACAGTCTCTTACAGACTTATTTTGTTTTGTTCCTTTGTTGTTGTTTTCTCTGAATAGGAATCAGGAGACGAGACTCAGGTCTTCTCTGTCAGTGAAACCATGTGACTTTAGAGCTACTGCCCAGGTCCTCTGTCATTTGGAAGAAGTCAGTCTACTGTAGAAGTAAAAGAAGCATAGAAGAAAGTCTTAGGACTTGTGCTGGGAGCAGTAGTTTCCTAATTCCATTGTCCCTCTGTGCTGGATGCCTTCTACTGGTTCCAATGCAGGAACCCATAGTTCCTTCTTTTGCCTAGGTGAACTTTCTTTGGTTTTCAGTCTCTTACAACCAAAAGAAACCCAAATAATACTTATTACTCTTGTATTGTTTCTGAGACAGCAAGAAGCTCTTTAGAAAATGATGAAGTAAAGATTACTAACAGGCACACAAGTACATGTATTGCAAATACTTACTTTTTTAAAAGTTTATTTCTTGAGAGAGAAAGCAAGCGCGCGGGCGCGCATGAGTGGGGGTGGGAGAGAGAGAGAGGGAGAGAGAGAATCCTGAGCATGCTCCATGCTGTCAGCATAGAGCCTAATGAAGGGCTCAATACCACAAAGTATGAGATTATGACCTGAGCCAAAATCAAGTGGGACGCTTAACCGACCAGGCCATCCAGGTGTCCCACACATAATTATTTTTTATACTTGCATCTTATAACACTGTATTATTGTATTACATCTCTCTTATATTATGCCTCTTTCTCTTAATGCTTAAGTTTTTTTTGAAAAATTTTTTTAACGTTTATTTATTTTTGGGACAGAGAGAGACAGAGCATGAACGGGGGAGGGGCAGAGAGAGAGGGAGACACAGAATCGGAAGCAGGCTCCAGGCTCCGAGCCATCAGCCCAGAGCCTGACGCGGGGCTCGAACTCACGGACCGTGAGATCGTGACCTGAGCTGAAGTCGGATGCTTAACCGACTGAGCCACCCAGGCGCCCCTTAAGTTTTAATTCTCAAGGATGTTTATCTAGCACTTAAGCTCTAAGAAGGTAAAGCATAAGACTGTTAAAATTGCTCTGTACAGTAACCACTTCATACTCTCGAGGTTGCTTATTATTCGACAATCACAGTGTAGGAAAAAACAACACGGTCTTGATTATTAATTCAATAAACATTTATGGTGCACCCATTCTGCTAGATGGGTGTGAAACAAAATAGAAAATGTCGTGGCACTAAGGAACTACATGCAACTGAACTAACTGCATGCAAGTTTAATGAAACTAGCAGTAAACAAGCAAACAAAGAAATAAACTACATTACTTCAGGTAGTAGTTAAGCGCTACGAAGACCTAATAAAACAGGGTAACGTGACAGGGAGGAAATGGGTTGGAAAAGTCACTTTAGAGTGGGGAGTTAAGAAAGACTTCTCTGAGGAGGCCAAAGGCAGGCAGACATGAGAATGGGGGAAGGAACTAGACTTTGGAAAAACAGTCTAGGTCCTGTAGCAGTAATGAGGTTGGTGCTTCAGGAAGACAGAAAGCCAGCAAGCTGGAATTATAGCAAAGGAGAAGAAGCGTGCTACAAGTTGATGTCACGATAATTGTTCTTTGCAGCGGTAGAGGAGAAAACCTAGGAAAATTTGAGGAATTTTTTGAGAATTAAGACCGCTCCTGTGTAGACTCAGAAAGATTCTCTGACTAAAGTAATTTGGCAAAGAAGAGAATAGGAGGAAAAACTCTTTCTTGCCTATATATTTAATATTCCTACAGTTGGGCCTACTGCCCAATTGTAAAATTAGCTGCTCTTTGTCAGAAGTCTTCATCTGTTTGAAAACACGTTGTAAGTACTGTCGGAATTCTTTTTGCCCGCGAACTCACCTTCAAATATATTACATATCTTAAACATGGTGTTATTCTTCCCTGGTTCTTTGTGACAGCTTGCTAGAGTCCCCATATGTAGGCAAAGTCAGAGACTCGAGGTGTTAAGGAAAGGTAAAGATGAGCTGGCCCGGTGTTTGTCAGTGAAGCAACGCATTAGAATCCTCTGTGGGCCCTTTTCAAGATAGCAACCGAGCTTCACTCTCCAGGACTCGGATTCACAGGACCTGGCAGAGGACTCTAGCACTATTATCTTGCAATGTGAAATGGTAAAAGTAGCAACATATTTTGACTTGCATCTCCTGCTGAGACAGACTCGTTTCTCAGTAATACACAGGATGACCAGAGTGAGGACCAGAACCTTAATCTCTTGATATGGAAGGGTTTTTTTGCCACTCTCCAGCCAACTGTATACCTTTTTCTTACTTTGATATGCTATGTTAAACATGTACAAAAATAGATTATGGTCCAAATTCTATTTTTTTTTAGCATCTTTCAGTCATGCAATTTTAGAATTAGAAATCTTTGCACCAGTTACCAGAACAAACAGCCAAAGAGAAGAAAGGAAGAAAAAGACCCCGAGTAGCCCAAATCCTGGATACAAATTCCTGGCATTAAGCTCATGCTAGTTTCCTGTAGCCCCCTTCTAGGCTCTTGGTTATTTGAGTGACTTTGTATCTAGACCCTATTTGGAGACAAACAAGACCCACACACTTGACTTGGTCAGGAAACATTTGCTTGCGGATTGGAGTGGTGGAAAAACGGTGATTCCTAATTTCAACCAACTCTGCTGCAGCTGTAATTATGCTTATTAGCTAATGCTGATAACACCATTCATATTTTCACTAAAGACAACATTAATGCTTTTTCCTGAATGAAACATTGTCACCTGCATCCGAGGATATAAAGTGACTTAAAATATAAAGGACTTTCCATTTCCAGACCAAATTCCTTAGTCTCTTTTTGGCTTTCAGTTGTTCCTGCCTCCAAGAAATGAGATACAAAAGCAGCTAAGAGTCGGTTCACTCCTCTGAAGCCAGAGGTAGAAGCAGTTTGGAAGACATTTTGTTTCATCTCTTTTTTAACTTCTTGAAAAATATTTCTGGAAAGAGTAGCTAATAATAAGATAGGTAGGTGGATGGCAGGGAGTTAACTAAAATGTTCAGAATAGCTCTGAGTACAATCGCATTTAAAAATAGAGAGAACAGGCCACGAACAAAACCCCACTAACTCAGTATATTTAGTTCAGATGTGGCTAATGTCCCTATTTAGCATCTTCAAGTAGCTTACACTTTCCTCACCAACCTAAGAATGTGCCTCTAGCACTGGAGAGCTTTCCAAGTCCAAGGACATGGGAATGTGAATTATCAAACAAGCTGGGGATGAAAGGTGCTGAAATCATCTTTTTACAATATTGCCAAAAACAGCTTGAGTTTCCAGGCTGCTAATTGCTGAAATATGTTTTAGCTTCCGACTTTGTTCTGAGCCCATGACCCACTCACCAAAAGGTAGGAAGCATGTTGTAAAAGAGAAAAAAAAAAAAAAAAAGAATGGCAGTAAGAGGGAGCAGAGTAAGGAACTGTTTAGCCCAGGGCCTCCTGGAAAGCCACGTTACATTAAAGGAAGTGTATTTTACTTGGGCCGTCTGCCCATACAATTTGATTTGACCACCAAAGTAATTCAGTCCTTTATTGTCTTTTCCGAACAGGAGTGAGTTAGCCACGGTCTTGAAAGTGTGGCAGTACAAATAGCTAATCTGAATTGGCTGTCTTCCTTTTTACCGTATTTCTTATTTAACTTTCTAAAAAGTTCTTTATGCCTGATACCTCATTTCAGCCCCACACTGATTTGTTAGAGCAAGTAAAAGTCTCTGTTTTCTGTAGATGAAACTGAGGCACAAAGAACCAGAATGAGTTGCCTTAAAATCTCTTTTATTGGGGGCAGAATTAGGGATGGGCTAGGATCCCTTGCCCCTGCTGTGAGAATATTCCACTCCACTCCACTGCCACTCATAAAAGTCCCTCACTCATAAAAGTCCCTGGAATATGGTACAAAAGTAAGTTGCAGCAGCCTGTTTTGATATTTCTGAAAGAAAGCTTCAGCTACATTATTTTTTCTGAAGTACTTTATTAGCTAGCCCTGTAAGAAAACAGTTGTACCAGATGAAGGTCCCTTTCAACGTTATGAATTTAATACCACAGAGGGACTTGCAGACTGAATTATCCAGACTCATCGTAGACACATATAGGCAGTCACTAAATGTGTGAATTAATGTTCAGTTGTGGGTTTAGCAGATATAAATTTAAAGGTGACCAATAAGACATACTCAAATACTTTATTTTTGTTTATGCTTTTGGGGAAGTTACATTTTTATATGTGATATCTCTCCATAACACTTTTTATTTTTTTTTTAATTTTTTTTTCAACGTTTATTTATTTTTGGGACAGAGAGAGACAGAGCATGAATGGGGGAGGGGCAGAAAGAGAGGGAGACACAGAATCGGAAACAGGCTCCAGGCTCTGAGCCATCAGCCCAGAGCCCGACGCGGGGCTCGAACTCACGGACCGCGAGATCGTGACCTAGCTGAAGTCGGACGCTTAACCGACTGCGCCACCCAGGCGCCCCTTCATTACACTTTTTAAATGACTTCTGGAACGTTTTTCACACACAGGTTTAGTATTTGAACTTCATTTTGAAAAATGCCCTTTTCTAAAACAAAACCTTCAGACTGAATTAGTTAAAATGATATATTCAAAGAATGGTACCAACTTACTATTGCCAACAATTATTACCTTTGTATTATTTTTTTTTTTTTAGGTCTGTGCTTGAATTTCATTCCGAAGCTAGAGGCTCTGAAACAGCTAAAAATTGCAGGAAACGGTATCTGGTTGAGATGTCTGTGTATGTTCACACTTTGACCCACCATTTCTGCTCAAATCCATAACAATGACAGGTAAAATCTGAAAAGAGGAAACCAAAATATGTATCTGTGTTTAAAAAGAAGGCAAACATTTCTGTGGAGATAATGGAACAGAAATGCAAATTGGTGGGTGGAATTGAAGACACGGGCCTATTGAACCCACGAGTGTGGCTACCTGGGAATAAAATAGGTTAAAAGTGTTCGCTGTGAGATAGTGACACCAGAAATGGAAACAGATCAAACTGCTTGAAGCCAGGGGCTTGGGGAGGAGCTCCTCTGTTCCACTCGTGAAATAAGGCTGGGGGTGAAAAAAAAGGAACTATTGCTGCTGACCTCTTGGGGAGGTTGGACAAGGATATGGCCTCAAGACAGGGAAGGAGTAAGGCTGTGCACGGCCTCCTTGAATACATCGACATATCATCGATATCCCCCCACACACACACACCAGGAGGATGAGTCATCATTAAAACACTTGATTCCATTGGGTGTTGTATGGAAACCAATTTGACAATAAATTTCATATATTAAAAAAAAATAATAAAAATAAACAAAACAAAACAAAACAAAACAACAAAAAAAACCCACTTGATTCCAGGGGCACACCTGGGTGGCTCAGTCGGTTAAGCATCCGACTTTGGCTCAGGTCATGATCTCGCAGTTCATGAGTTCAAGCCCCATGTCGGGCTCTGTGCTGACAGCTCAGAGCCTGGAGACTGCTTCAGATTTTGTGTCTCCCTCTCTCTCTGCCCCTCCCGGCTCATGCTCTGTCTCTCTCTGTCTCAAAAATAAATAAAAACATTAAAAAAAATTAAAACACTTGATTCCAAACCAGGAATCCAGGGAATTGGCAAGGTGGGTAGAAGTTGCTTAAGGAAGAAAATAAGTGATCAAAATTAACTAAATAGTTTCCACTCAAAAAAATGAGTCTGAAAGCAAATATCCCCAAAACATGAAAGCATCGAAGGCTAAAAAAGACAGTAAAAGATGCCAAACAATAGATATAAATTCTGGGACTTTGATCCTTGCACCAGAAACATGAGTATCACCTTGAAGCTTGTCCGACAGGTGGAATCTCAGGCATCACTTCAGACCTGCTAAATCAAAACCCATGTTTTAACATAACTATTGGGCAACTCATATATCCATTAATGTTGGGAAAGCACTGCTGGAAAAGATAATATATTTATGGAATTGACAAGCCATTTAACATAAATTTGATTAATTTGCTCAGAGATGATGGAAACAAGTTTCATTTTAAAAGAGCAAAAAAATTAAGTAACACACAAAAAAAGGCAAACGTGGTATAGTAGCTGGTAAGACAATCAACCAACTCAAAGTCTTGAAAATGAGAATTATAGTCACTCGGGGGGGGGGCAATCAATAGTAGGTATATACTGTGACCAGACACAAGGGCAAAAGAAAATTAATGAATTAAAATATTCTCCTAATGTATTTGGGCAGAACCTGGCCTGAGAGAATGAGACAAATAGAGCCATTGAAATATGAAGAATAAACCGAAAACCTCCTACTTAAACCCAATAATGCCAATGGAGTTCTGAATGAGACTGAAAGAAAAAATACAGTAGTTTTTTGAAGCCATATTTATAATAATTATCCAGCACTGAAAGAAAATGTTACTTTGGGAATATACCATGAATACCAAGCAGGCTAAATAAAATGAATCATTTAGAAATACTGGGTGGCTCAGTGGGTTAAGCCTCTGATTTCGGCTCAGGTCATGATCCCACAGTTTGTGAGTTTGAACCCCGTGTCAGGCTCTGTGCTCTCAGTGAAGAGCCCGCTTCAAATCCTCCCCCTCTCTCTCTGCCCTTCCCCCACTCATGTGCCCTCTCTCTCTCTCTCTCTCTCTCTCAAAAATAAATTCTTTCTTTCTCTCTCTCTCAAAAATAAATAAACATTTTTAAAAAAGAAATGTAATCTGCAGAACAATGATGATAATGAGAAAATCTTAAAAACCATCAAGAAGAAAAGAGAGAGAATCCAAACAACAACAATAACAATTAGACTGTAATGTGTGTCACCAGCAAAAATAGATGACAGAAGAAAGAGGAGCATTAGGTTCCATGTACTGAGGTAAAATAGCTGATACCAGCTGAGAGGATGACATTACTGTTCCCTCCCAGTTCTTCATCTTTCCCTGTAACCTTGTCCCATGTCCTAGAACTTCAGTTTATCTCAGGAAACAAAGATTCATAAAATATTGGTAAATTTAACGTTCTGTGTGTTTTATTTATTTATTTATTTAGAACACATATGTGCACACGAGAGGGTGGGGGAGGGGCAGAGGGAGAGGGAGAGAGAATCTTAAGCAGGTTCCATGTCCATTGCCCCTCGTGGGGCTTGATCTCAGGAATATGAGATCATGACCTGAGCCAAAATCAAGAGTCAGGCACTTAACAGACTGAGCCACTCAGGCACCCCAACACTGTGTTGGGTGGGTGACTTATGTTTTAGAGATAAACTTAAATTTTGAACTATTAAACCGAAATTGGGACTGTTGGGCATTGGGTTAATAAAGTATGTTGGGGGCACCTGACTGGTTCAGTTGGTTGAGCATCTGACTCTTGATTTTAAGTCAGGCCATGATCTCACAGCTCATGGATTTGAGCCCTGCATTGGGCTCTGCGCTGACAGGGCAGAGACTGCTTGGGATTCTCTCTCTCTCTTTCTCTCTCTCTTTATCTCACTGCCCTTCCCCCAATCACTTGCTCTCCCTCTCTCTCTCTCAAAAGTAAATAACATTTTATTTTTTAGATATTTTATATATTTTTGAGCAAGAAAGAGAGAGAGCACAAGTGGGGTGAGGCAGAGAGAAGGGGGAAGAGAGGATCCGAAGGAAATTTCATGCCAACAGCTAAGAGCCTGATATGGGGCTCGAACTCTCAAACTGTGAGATCATGACCTGAGCTGAAGTCTCAGTTTAACCCACTGAGCCACCCAGGTGCCCCTTTTTATAACATTTTATTTTTTTAATGTTTTATTTACTTTTGAGAGAGAGAGAGATCTCAAAACTAAGTAAATAAACTTTAAAAAATAAAAATAAATAAAGTATGTTGAGTTTGGGCATGTATCCAGAAGAAGAATAGAAATACTAAATAATTTTTACTTTCTTGAAGAAGGTTAAAGTTTATAGGTATGTTAAAATTTAAGAAGAAAATAAATGTCATGTAAGGCTTCCAAATAAGTAGGTGAATAAAAAAGAAAGGATTATGAAAATCTCTTAAATCAACAAAAGATGTAAAAAAAAAAAAAACAAAGAGTAAAGAAAACACAAAAGTATATGGGAGATATAAGCTTAAAATTTTATAAAAATATTAAATTATCCTATTAAAAATCAGGTCATTGGATTATTAATTAACAAGCTTAATCTTATTAGTTAATAGGGAAATGCACCTAAATTCACATAGGTAATAATTTAATAAAACCATGATAACTATAAGAACACTTATCATAGGCAAAAATGTTTCAGTTCAACAATATTATGTATTAAAGAGGATTTAGGGGGGAAGAACTCTTTTTTAAAAAAAAAATTAATGTTTTTTAATTTATTTTTGAGAGAGAGAGAGATAGAACACGAGCAGGGGAGGGGCAGAGAGAGAGGGAGACACAGAATCTGAACGAAGCAGGCTGCAGGCTCTGAGCTGTCAGCACAGAGCCCGACATGGGGCTTGAACTCATGAACTGCGAGATCATGACCTGAGCCAAAGTCGGACGCTCAGCCCACGGAGCCACCCAGGTGCCCCGGAAAGAACTCTTTACTGCTGTTCAGAGTATAGAGTTAACTGGTTTAGAGACGGATGGAAACTATCCAGTAACATTACTGACTCAGTGCTTTCACTTCTCAGCTTAAGCCATTAATTTCGTTAACGAAAAAGCAAAATTGGTAAGTAACCTGAATATACATCAACAGGAAGTCAAGTAAACATTTCTTCTCTTTTCTTATTCAGTGGAATATTACACAACAGTTGACATGGACTAGAAACCGCACACATCATTTTAATTTAATTCAATTGATTTAATTTAATTAAAGCTCAGAAATATAATGTTGCTCAAAAAAAGTAAGTTGCAGAAAAATATGCATACATAATGAATACAACTATATAATACCTAAAAACATGATAGGCAGCCAATATATTGTTTCTTAATTCCCACATAATAAACAACTCACTCAAGACAATGATTTTTCTCTGCCAAAAAAAGAGAGGGAATTTGAAGAATCAGCCATAAGGAGCTTCACTTGTGTATATAGTTTCATAAATTTTAATATTTTAGTAGGTTTGATCCTTTCACAATTTTGAAAGATAGAAGCAAGAGCTGACAACCTTTCCAATAACCATGATTCTAGAATTAACTTACTCCTTTCTGCAAAAAGTCCAAATCTGATTTCAAATAGGAAACATCCTAACAGTGTGTCCTACTTATTAAAAATGTTTATAGGGGCGCCTGGGTGGCGCAGTCGGTTAAGCGTCCGACTTCAGCCAGGTCACGATCTCGCGGTCCGGGAGTTCGAGCCCCGCGTCAGGCTCTGGGCTGATGGCTCAGAGCCTGGAGCCTGTTTCGGATTCTGTGTCTCCCTCTCTCTCTGCCCCTCCCCCGTTCATGCTCTGTCTCTCTCTGTCCCAAAAATAAATAAATGTTGAAAAAAAAAATTAAAAAAAAATGTTTATATATTAGGCATTAGTGCTTGGAAGGTCATGTCAGGCATGGAAACTACAGCAATGAAAAAGAAAGATAATTCTCACCTCCAAGAAGCACCATCTAGCAATATTTAAAAAAAACATATTTTTGAACATTTGGGACACCAATACTACTTAGCAGACTCATTCATTCATGTATTCAACAACTACTACATTCTATCACATGTTGAACACTCTTCTGGATTTGTGGGATACCGATGTGAAAAGCAGCAGTAATGGGTACTTTAATAATGATAATGATAATAATTCCTAACACTTAATAGGTGCTCACTACTTATGAGACACTGTTTAAATGCTGAGTATGTAAACAATACTCACAATAATAATCTACCCTAAGAGGAAAATATCATTATTACCATTCCAATTTCATAGATGTTTCATCTAATTTTCATTTCTGATAGCCGTCTTTGTGTCTGAAAAAAATCATCCTCCTAAAGCGTGGGGGAGAGAAAACCTCCAACTCCTCTGCACTCTGCCTTTTTTTCTCCCTACTCTAGCAGATCATTTTTTACTGAACAGTATGACCAAAGGAGTTCAAGAAGTATTTATACGTAAGCATATTTTTTTCTATAGGTACACTAGAGGCCTGTGGAGTTACCATGAAACTTCAGCTGATTTCAGTTCCAACCTTAACCCAAGGGCAGTGCACAGTACGATACAGTGTCTTTAGGGGACAGTGCAGAACAACCATTTATTAGAGCCACTGAAATTTTCTTGTTTCAAAATATGACTAGGAGATCCTCTTAGAAAACTAGATCTTGTTTTTCATATAACAAAATGTAAATGCAACAGTGTTTGTTTTACTTTCGGCTGAGACCCCAGAGTAGGTGGCATCCAAACTTACATTGCAAAACCAGAAGCTAGGTTCCTGGGCAGGGCTTCCAAAGGAGGTGGTTGTGAGCAAGCACGGCCATGCTTAGCTGACCCCTACAACCGAATAATCTACCAAATAATATTGGACCGGTTGGAAGAATGAGACCGGAAATTAAAGGGAAGATTCTTTGAAGAGAGTTCGATGCATTCCTTCTACTTCCCTTATCTTGGTGGACAAGAGGGGACTTCCCCTTTAGCCAAAGCTATGTGAGAAAGGTTTCAAGACCACTCTTCAAGGAACTTGACTAACGTTTTAAGAACTGCTTCCTAAAAACTTTCCTAAAGACGAGTGGTTGTGGCTGGCTGGCTTCTGAGGGTAGCAAAGAGAAGCAGTTCTGTAGGGAATACATCTGAAATACACGGATGGTGAGTGTTTCCCAGTGGGGCAAGTGAGCACCAAAGAAGATATCTTAAGATCAACTTAAATGCACTTTTCCCAAGTGTGGCACTTCATAAGAGAGAGACAGTCCATGTCAAATGGACCATAGGGAATTAGGGACCCATAGGGAAATACTAAGCTAGATGAATTCTTTGCCTGAATTAAAAGAACTGGATAGGTCAGAAGTCTCCAGAACTGAAGGATCCTCCAAAGAACTCATGAATACAGTGCAGGAGAAAATAAATGACTCAAATTTAAGAAAATAAATGAGTTTAAATGTAAAACATCTGCTCTCCTAGATGAAACTAATACCAAATTATCTGGGTTCCAGTCAAGGCCAATCTTCCCTGCCCTTTACCTCTCCTCTCTCTCCACTTGCAAACTGAAGGGGCCAGAGCTATTCACTGTGGAGGAGGAAGAGAAGGGCAGTGAGGTGTGGAGCCAGAGGTGATGCTTCAGGCATTCTGCCCTCAGTAGAACCCTACCTGGGCCTGAGGGAGAAGCTTTAAATTAAAATGAGTTTCAAAGTATTGACTGTTAAGAGCACAGAGCATTCTAATTGCTCAACTAAGTCTACTTTTTGTGATTTAAAGATGTTTATGACAGGAAAGGAATCAAAAGTCATGGGATGCCTCCTAGATTTTACTCAGGGAAGAGGGAAGAAGAGTCCATAGAGACGGCTTGAGAGAATATTGGGGTAGGCGGTGGGGGGGAGGGGGCGGGCAATCGAAGCAGAGAAAATGTGTTTCCTTATTTCTTCTTGAGTCTTGCTTGTTCTGTCAGTCAGTTGCAGGGTTGTTTAAAAGGACAGTTGACAAAATCAGTTGTAGGAGCAGTATGGGTGACTAGGATTGTCTACAGAGAGAAAGCAGTGACTATGCAGGAAAATCTCAGGAATTTTTAAGAACAAGGGTATCCAGAATTCAGTTTCCAGTCATTTCTGGTATTAGACTATGATGTAACTCCCAAGATATCCAGACACGAGGAATACTCTCGCCTGTGTACCATTTCATCTCTCCTGACTGATTTAGGGAATTGCAAAGAGTCTGTGAAATACCTTTGGATGAGTACCAAATGGGGATAAGAGCAGCTGCAGGAGGTTGAGATTCAAGCCACATCTAGTATCTGTGGAACCAAGGGGCAACTGGGTGGCTCAGTCGGTTAAGCATCCAACTCTTGACCTCTCCTCAGGTCATGATTTCATGGCTTATGAGCTCAAGCCCCACGTCAAGCTCCATGTGGGGGTCAACTCTGCCCTGACTGCCAGCACAGAGCCTGCTTGGGATTCTCTGTCTTTTCCTCTCTCTGCCTCTCCCCCACTCATTCTCTCTCTCTCTCTCTCTCTCTCTCAAAATAAATAAATTTAGAAAAAAGAATACATGGAAGCGAGAAATCAGAGCAAGAGGTGATTAGAAAACTAAGACTCAGAAAATCCCTGCTTTTAGACATTGTTAATGAGAAGCAATGACTAGGTTTTCTGCCTGAACAGGATGAGAGCTTAAGAAATTTATATTATAAAGCAAAGAAAGACTGAACTCAGGAAGTTGGAAAATTTAGTTATGTCCAAGTAACTGCCACCTCTATTAGATATACAGAAAATATCTTAGAACAATTATAAGCAATTAGATTGATAGGGACATATTGTAATAAATCCCTTTCTAAGTAAAATATAGGTTAATTATGGGCTAGCACATATGCCCAACTGACACCCTATGCTATTTAACATTTATTCTATCAGTCAGAAGAAAATCAAGGCAAAATCACTGAGTGATAAGGTGCTTATTTATTTCTTCTAGTGCCTTCAATAGTGTTTTGGCTGCTGTGTAATCTTCATGAGACTCAGACATGCTAAGTGAAGCTAGTTTTCAAGTGTCACTCTTGGCAAGTGAGATTCCTTTTATAAAAATGTCTGCTGAGCTTTGACACTTAGACTGAAGTGTGTGTCCACATATCTGCTATAACGTGAATATGTCTTTGTTCATTCCGACTCACAGATCCTTCAGTCAACACAAAAGTGCTTTACAGATGAGCAATTCAAGACTGCAGAATCAAAGGTGGTATGCAAAGCTATCTTTCTCCAAGCACTGCTGATCATCCTACCTTGGGGAACTGGTAACCCTGATGTTGCTATCTAGTTTCCAGATCTCCACAGAATGTTTATGCACGGTCATGTCATTGTCATTCTCTGAGAAGAAGAATGGTTTTGGAGACCAGAGACAGCACCAAATTAGCTGAGAATTGCAGGAGAATGTCCCTTTTCTCTGTCTACCATCAGTATCTACCAAATATCTGGAAACTTTATTTCTTCTGTGGAATTTTATGAACCTCTACACTGAGGGCTGGCCTTGACCACTTTATTAATGATGATGATGTTTGTTAATATATTTTCTAAATCACAACTTCTCCATTCAGATTCTCACATGCCACTGTTTCCTACTTTTAGTAATAAAAGTAATTTCAAAGCAGAAGTCTATAAAACAGTCCAAGAAATCAGTATTTATGATAATGGCCAAGCAGTTACATCAAGGCACCTCAGAATATTTTTAATGATTTTTTTCATACTTGATCGGACAAAAATGGTATTTGTGAGCAGATAGGATTTTACATTTTCTCCATGGCATTTTTCTGGCAAGCCCCAAATCTTGAAGACGTTCAGAAGGTTGGCAAATTGCTAAAACGGTGATGACTCTGGCTAGAAGGCAACGTCCAGAAATATTTTTGTAAATATCAAGAAGTCCGCCAAATAAGAGTGAGCTCAGTATTTTGGCTTGGGTGTCTAATCTCCAAGCAGCAAAGCCCATTAAGGAAACAGCCCCGCATTTTCAGACATAATAGTAAGGAAGAAGTTATACCTGTCACTGAGTACTTAGTTTCTTGCCTTGCATGTCGAAAACTACCTCTCTTCAATTTAAAGGTGCCCTAGCCTAATTCAACAGGTCAAAGGTCCTAATTTCTAATTTGCTAAGCAATTTATCACATATTACTTACACCCTCTCAAGTCAGATCAAAAGCTACCACCAAATCATGGCAATGAATCCAGATGTGAGGAACTTTGTGATTAATTCACTGGGAGGGTTTGTTGTTAAATATCAGATACATACCTTCAATTTGAAGCATAATGTTTGTATTCTAGCTTGCAATTATTTAAATAATATTTGTGCAAAAATATGGAGAAGGGAACAGGGTAAATCCTAATGTGTCTTTCCTGAAGCAATTACAAATAAATTAAAAGTTATTTAGAATTCAACTTCAGATAAAAAACCTCTTGGGTTATGCACAGGTTTCTGGGAGTACTTAGAAATGTTGCATGAATCTTCCCACTAGGAAGATGCTCTGAAATAACAGACCATATGTCTATATTTAAGAAATAGAGATTCCCTCTGTATCTGAACTGCGTAAGGGGACAGAAGGCAGACAGAGCAAAAATTATGTTCTAGCTTTCTTCTCAGCAAGAAGCACTGATGTCCAAAGATTGCTACTTCTGGAGCCAGACAACATGGATTTGTATCCCTGCTCTGCCCCTTATTAATGCCTTAACTTTACAAGCCCCAGCGTCCTTACTAATACAAGTGGGAGATTATTTAAAAAAGTGATAATTGTAGTCACTGCCTCACAAAAATGGAGATGGAATGATTACCCACAGTATTGTTGTTATTTTTATTATGAAGCCCCAACAACAAAATTTATGATAAAGATGATGCTATGCCAATGCCCCACAACAAAGTAATGATAGTCATCAAGTAGAAATGGTGATAGACCATGAAAACCTGAAAGTTGGATATTATAATATGTGAGTAATTGGAAGGTCAAGCATTAATTAAGAGTCCTAACAGGTATTTATCTATATCTAATGTTATTGGTTAGGTATAGCTCTAAGCATAGAGTGTCAGAGAGAAAGAGTATTTTTGTTCATTTGTGTATTTACTTTTCTCTCATGTAATTGCCTCATAATTTAACAGTTAAAGTATTAATATGA
Source organism: Prionailurus viverrinus (assembly GCF_022837055.1). Taxonomy (NCBI): domain Eukaryota; kingdom Metazoa; phylum Chordata; class Mammalia; order Carnivora; family Felidae; genus Prionailurus; species Prionailurus viverrinus. Next base: position 63,721,050 of record NC_062568.1, on the reverse strand, counting down.
AAACTAAGCAAATTCTAGAAATAGAAGTTTTCCCCAAATCTCTCTAAATAAGCCATTTAGTTTAGTGAACACTGGAAGTAGATCTGGATTTAAATTATGATTTTCCTCTTGTTAATTTCCATAAGTTACCTCTGAGTCTTAGTTTTTTCATCTGTAAAATGGGAAATATAATAGCCACTTTGTTGAGCTGTTACAAGGGTTGGATGGAATAATACAATAAAGCTCCTAATATAGTATCTAGTCATGATTTCAATTCAATTAAGTTAGTAGTAGTTATTATTATCCCTGCTATTAATATGATTATTATCAAGAAAACACCACAAAAATCATGTCTTCTGTCATCAAGTATAAAATCCTAAAAATTAAAACTATTTTCACAAGTTCAGCTTATTTCAGTAAGTCCTATTCAGTTATTTTAATTATTGTCTAGTGGCAGTAGATATCCATGCATCCATTAAACACATTTTATTGAACATATACTACGTGCCAGGCATGTGATAGCAAACAAAATAAACTTGGTCGTTGCTCCCATGGTGCTTGGAATCTTGTGAGGAAATTAAAAATATGCAAAGAGACAACTACAATAAGTGATGATTAGTGCTACCCTTGGAGAAGTACTAGCGAAATGGAAGCACCTGACCCAGACTCGTAAGGAAAAGCTGAGTTTGAATATTGTAGTAAGAATTACCTAAGAAAACAGAAGAATACAGTTTTTCCAGGAACAACACTGAGAAGGTTCAGAAGCTACATAGAATGCTATACATTAAAGTAACAGAAAAAAAAAGACAAAATATTTAGATTTGTACAGTGTGGAAAAGTAAGAGGTACTAAATGAGGGTAGAGAGAGAATTTTGATGCTGAACTCTCAGGGCCTTGGGAATCTCAAGGAAGTAGAATTTTCCATAAGAGTAACGTACAAAGAAGGATTAGAAATAAAACTACCACGGGGCGCCTGGAGGGCTCCCAATGGTTAAGCATCCAACACTTGGTCTCAGTTCAGATCTTGATCCCAGGATCGTGAATTTGGGCCCTGTGTTGGCTCCTACCTAAAAAAACAAAACAAAACAACAACAAAAAAAAACAGAACAAAACAAAAAACAAACAAACAAAAAAAAAGAGCTTATAACTACCATATTATCCAGTAATCCCATATCTGGCTATTTATTCAAAATAATTGAAATCAGAACCTCGAAGAGATATTATCACTTTGGTGTTCATTGCACCATTATTCACAATAGTCAAGATGTGGAAACAACCTAAATGTCCATTGACAGGTAAATGGAAAAAAGAAAATGTGATATATACCTACAACGGACTGTTAATCAGTATTAAAGCAAAAGAAAACTCTGCAATGACATAGATGAACCTTGAGGACATTGTGCTAAATGAAATAAGTAAGTCACAGAAAGACACATGCTGTGATGTGATTCCACTTATATGAGCTCTCTCGATAGTCAGATTAACAGAATCAGATTGCAGAATGGTGGTTACCAGAGACCGTGAGGAAGAGGAAATATGGAGTCATTAAGTAACAGAGATAAAGTTTCAGTTAAGCAAGATGAATAAGCTTTAGAGATCTGCTGGACAAATATTGTACCTGTCCTCAAAAATACTGTGTTTGTACTTAAAATTTTGTTAAGAGAGTAGATATCATGTTAAGTGTTCTTATCAAAATAAAATAAAGTGTTGTTGTTGTTGTTTTTTTTAAAGAACAATCAGGGCTTACTGTTCAATTACGTTTTTAACAAAACTTTTTCTAAAGCGTGTTTCATAGATCTAGAGATACTTATATAAAACGTAAGGTTTGGAATCTCCTTCTATATAAGGCACAGTAACACCCAGGCCACCAGAACTTGACATTTCTAACCCTTTCAACTCTACACAAAACAATGTTTACTTTGAAATTTCTCTTTTAATACCAAGGTGTGCCAGCGGCTTTTCTAATGGGTTAACGGCAGCTTCTGTCTCCTCAGAAGGGGAATATCAGAAATAAGATGTTTTCTTTTGTGAGTCTGGCTATCAACTGAACAGGGACCGAACTTTTCAATTGGAAGCCACTCAAATGGTGACACCAAGCCTGAGCGCAAACAAATGCTGACCTCTGCCTTGGTTCTAAAATGCTGCTTCCTTTCTCCACAGCCAATAAGGCAATATTTTTATTTCCTTCAGAAACACCTGATAGGTTTCGGTGAGAAAAAGTAATTCTGCAGCAAATTGTGCAGGCAACGAATTGAAGTAAATGGGAGGTCCTGTCCATTAGCTCATTCCAAGGCCAGGATAAAAGAAAACTGTGGCTTTAAGAAGAGATAGAAAAAATTGGACCAGACTCTTTCTGGATTTTAACTTTTAAAAAGTCCACTTTCTGCTGATTCAGTCGAATAAAGCTTTTTTGCCCGTTGCCTTTCATTCTTTTCAACTCTTATTTTTTTTCCTGTCACTCCATTTCATACAAACTGACTACTTACATTTCATGTTTTGAAATAATCACTTACTTTTATAGGGAGAAAAAGTTGTCAGATATACCATTAACATCCTGAATAACTGATAGAAGGAAGGGACTTGAAATTTTGCTTTTTGAGATTTTCTCCACCTTGGAGAACTAATTAACATAAATATTTCCAAGGAATACAGTTCAAATCCTATAAACTTTGTTCTCTGATATTCACACTAATCAGCTTATCTTATCTTAACTTAAATTTTCTTTTATATCTATTAGCCTTTTCAATCTCTTAAAGATTTCTCATAAATTGTTAATAATTCCCTTTAGGCTTTAGGTTCTGTTCCAGCAATCATAGATTCAAATTAAGTCCTGAAAGCCTTTGTTAATTCAATAAGGGGTATTTTCAGTAGAAAATAATGAGAGATCCCTAAAGTACCATAAAATGTTACATTTAGATTTAATATCAATACCTGCACTAGCCGAGCTCTGTCTCCACAGGTGAATGTTCCTGACCGAAGATGCTGTTCCCTAACGTATTGAGGATGATGCCTAGGGAAAACGGGGTTGTGCGCTGGAGACTAACAGAGAGGCGGCACATGCAGGTGCTCTTTCTCTTAGTAACTTCTGCTTCGTAGTGGGATTGATTTTATATTCATCCTTAAGATTCCTCAATATTCAGCTCAATATTCAGTTCCTTATTCAGCTTACTTTAAAGATAATGTTTTTAGTTACACAAAAATCATCTAAAAGACCTGAGCTTTGAGGCATTCCAGTTTATCATGAGAATTAAAGATACAAATCAGGGAAGAGACAAGGACCTCCTTGGCTTCTATCACCACAACTAACAGGTGAATGAGTCCTCTTGTATGTGCATTAGAAGAAAACAAACCAAGTAACTAGAATGGGGAATTTGAAAGGGGCTACAGATACAAAGTATAAAAGAAAAGAATGACATTAATCGATAATGAAAGTTCCCTAAATATTCTTCCTTTTAAAAGCAAAACAATGTTTTCTTGTATTTTTCAGATTATAATATTTATAAATTTTTCAAATTTTATTAAAACTGATAACACCTATAATCCCATCAACCAAAAAAAAATTACCATTTTAGATGATCAGAATATCTTTTATACCACATACACCTTTCAAATAAATAAACACATTGCTCTACACCCACACACAAAAAAAGGAAAGATAATGTTTTGGGGGCACCTGGGTGGCTCAGTCGGTTAAGCTCCTGACTTCACTTGGGTCATGATGTCACAGTTCCTGAGTTCAAGCCCCGCCCTGGGCTCTGTGCTGACAGTTCAGAGCCTGGAGCCTGCTTCAGATTCTACTCCTCACCTGCTCACACTCTGTCTCTCTCTCTCTCAAAAATAAATAAACATTAAAAAAAAATTAAAGATAATGATCTTACTTATCTTGTGTATTTTTCTCTCTGAGACTACTCTTTTAAAAAAAATAAATCTTTTTTATTGAACTTAATGAATACAACAAGTAATGATTGTACTGCCCCTCAAAAATTCATGAGTTGACAGACCATAAATTATAACCTGACTAAGAAAAGAAGAAGAAGAAGAAGAAGAAGAAAAGATTAAACAAGAAACTGCACTTCAGACAGATTAGCCTAACAAGTTCAAGAGTATGCTGACAAAACTCTAATGCTTGGATCATTAATTCGCAGCGCTTGATGGAATTAAGAATTGCTCATAAATTCAGCATTTTCAATAATACTACACAACCAAATAACACGTAAATATTATTTCAACTCTTCTTTAAGAACATCTTTGATCCCCACCTCTCATTTGTTCCTTTCTGTCTTTCAATTTATCAGACCTAGGCATTTTTCACTTAAGTAAACTCACCTCTACAATATTAAGTCCTCAAGACAAGCACTGACTTAGAAACACAAAAATAGATAAGGGAAGACATAAAGAATTAAACGACCCAGGTGCTCCCTCGCTCACCCTTTTGGCAGGGGGATAGAGAAAGGACGCAGTCTGAGACAGACACAAATAAGAGAACACGCTGTTGCTATCAGCAACCGCCATTCAGTAATAGCCATAAAGACAAAATGTGTAATGTAGGAAACTCCCAAATTATATTCTGACATCTTGTGTTGAAAAATGACAAGAATTTTAAAGTTACTTAAGCTGTATTTTCTTCCTTTTTGGTCAAGTGGATGCTACATCGTTACCACAATGTGAGTGGTTCACAGCTGTATGAAAACACTTGCGGTGTTTGAGTTCTTGTGTGTTCATTGGGTGTGACTATGCATATATTTGTTAACTTCTGCTGTCATACATACACGGTCAGAGATAAATGGAAATTGTTTGCCCCTAAAGACGCTGAAGCAAAACAGAAGCGAAGAAGAGACGGATGAGAGGAAAAGGAAGAAAAAATAAAATCCAGAACATATTTGTATTTGTTTTCACTCAGAGTGGTCTAAATTAGTAGTAACGACATATGCTACATTATATGTTAGTTTATACCAAAGAATGGCAGCTGTTCCCAAAATATTATAACATCTATATGTAAAGGAAAATAACAGGCACTTATCAAACTTTGGGAGTTATTTAACTCTTATAGTCTAGAACATAAAATAACTCTGTAAGAAAGTGAAAAAAGCATGTCGAAAGCAGACGAGAAACCAGAATGAGATTCAAGTATTCTGGGACCATGATGGTGGTTTACGGTGTAACAAGAGCCTGATTATATGCTTCACGTTTTAGAAAGCTGGGTGGTCAAGTGAATTTCCACACGTAAAACATTCATTTTCCTTTTGGTTCTCGAAGCTGACCCCAGCATCTCCAAAGTTGACAAAATATTTCTAATCTTTTCTCATCCAGGTTACTTACCATAAGACCATCTGCTGTGGCCTCTGCGTGTGGAGTGTCAATGCCACCCTCATAGTATCTCAGTACCACTAACAAGGTGCAGAACTACCTGACTTTGTATTGTTCGTCGCCCTTTTGAATTAATCAGGCAGCGTAAAGTTTAGAAAGTATATAATGAAATATTTAAAAATTAGTGAAGCCAGGGGGAACGCTTAGAATTACTTAGAAGATCTCGTTTCACTTTTCTGAACAAAATTCACAGCCCTTTTTCCAAAGCCCTTGGACCAGATGTGTTTCGGAATATAGATTTTTTTTTCTTTCAATTTTGGAAAGTAATATGATGCATTCACTACATATTAGGGAACACTCACAATAGATTCTAGGACAACACTCTGCAATCAAGCACATTAATATAACTGCAACAAAATAGTTGAATAATCACCGTGAGTAGAATAAAGACTATAAATAGCCACATGATTGCTCAGGTCAAGTTTGTCTGCCAAAAGAGTAAATTTTTTGGTTTTCAGTCCTTTTGGATAGAAGGTTGTGGATTATGGATCGTAGATCCAGAATTGTTTTTCCTCTAGATATTTAAAGGTAATTCTCTCAGGATAGCTGCAAATATTAATACGTTACCAAAAAAGCCAAAACTTGCTGGCTTGATTTAGTAGGACTTAGGTACTGAAATCTTGTATTCGGATTGAAGTCATTTACTGAGAAAGACAAAAAAGTTTTTTTATAGGTCTTCAAGTGGTTTAAAGATTATAATATAGGTGCCAGAGTAGTGATTCTCTACTTCTGCTGAATATGGAAGTAATAGAAATGACATAGCCTTCAGGAGATTGGGCTGAAAGAACATTGACTAACATGCTATGACTTTCAGAATTGTAAGATATTAAAGGAAAATGGTCACGGGGCGCCCGGGTGGCTCAGTCTTTAAGCCTCTAACTCTTGATTTCAGCTCAGGTCAAGATCCCAGATTCATGGGATGAAGCCCCACATGGGTCTCTGAGTTGAGCATGGAGACTGTTTGGGATTCTCTCTGTGTGCCTCTTTGCCCCTCTCCCCGACTCATGCTCTCAGTCTAAAAATAATAATAATAACAATAATAATAATAAAGGAAAATCGTCATAGATGCTTAGAAAATAGTTCTTTGCATATACAGAGAAGAAAAATACAGACAATTGCCTATCTGGAATGGTTATATTCAGTTTACTCTTAAGGAAATGAACCCCTTAAATTTATGATACAATGACTAACAGTCTAAACCATGTATTTTGACAGTAAGAGACCCATCATTGTCACTTCACTAATACCAATGTTTTGCCTGTTTCCTTACATGACCCATGCCCACCATCCAGAATGGATCCACATCATACTTCATGCACAAAATGGTGACTGGGTGGCTAGTCTATTTTCACTTCCAAGTTTCTATATTTATCGACTTTACATGTGGTTAAAGTGTCTTATTTAAGAAAAATATATCGTTGACAATAACAGAGTAATTACACAGTCATTGCTTCAATCTGGCTGTATAAATCATTGTGATTTAACCTACAGTAGTAATAAAAATAAATGATATTGTTTTTGGTTCATTACTGCTGATCTAATAAAATGTAATGAATTAAGAAATTTCCTGAGTGAAACAGACTCATAAAAATAACAATTTACTAATGGTGCTGTAATACCCAATGTGAATGAATAAAGAAAAAAATAAGCGTTTTAATAAAAATCTGTCTTTAAGAAAATGCCTTCCCCATGTCTCTCATCTTCTGCCTTTGCATGTTTTGATGACATCCATGGAGATCATTACCAGGAACTAGAATTTCAAAATGATTGCTTGTTTATATGAAAATTTTAATAAAAATTCCAGGAACTCATGAGTTTCTGGGTAGCCTACATGAATTTAAGACATATTCCATCTTCTGGGAATGCTGATGTGCCAAGAACTAACTCTTATTAATGAGCCAACATTCAGAAACAGAGAAACCAACCCTTCTCCATCTGTGTTAGAGGGACGACTTCAACCTTCTCTTACTGGGCAGCTGATCTCTAGATTAGCTATCTTCCTCTCTCTCTCTCTCTCTGCATCTCTCCTCCTTAACCTCCACCTACTGTGCCTTTGCCCTTGGACCCACAGAGTCACAGCAGGAGCACGTGGCCTGTTCTTTCTTAGGTCAGAAATATAGAAGTTATTTGAAGTTTATGTTTCCATATGGTTTTACCTTTATACCACAATTACCTAAATTTCGGTCAGTACACCTTAAGTTCCTAATCGAATTATTAGCTTCCATGAAAACACATTGTTCTTTTTTTCTGTTTGTGAAAGTGGTGCATGCTAATTGTGGAAGGAGGAAATAAACATGACTCAAAATGCCACTGCTTTATAATACTCTTAATATTTTGCATAGCTACAGTCTTCCATGCCACACATTCAGATGTGCAAAAAATTTCACTCTTTCATCTTTTTTTTGGTAACTATTCTTCCGTTACGATGTTGAATCCCCATTTCACCAGGCTGTCAGGCAGACAAACCTGACTGTGGCCGTTAGGCTTCTGTCATGCTTCCTGGGTCATATACAGCATTAAGACACCACTGTTGTCGATCAGATAGGATTCTGCTGAAGAGTGATCGGGACTGGTTGTTGGCATGATCATTGAAAGAGTCAGGAAGAGTGAGAATCATAAAATGACACACACATGGCCAAAATAATTTATTTTCACTGAAAACAAAGACAAAGGCATTTGAAAATATATTGACGTGGGACAAATTTTTTCTATGGCTGCAACTCATCGTTGAAGAGATTTTTATATAATCATATAATCTGTCCTACAATTTCAGGTGTTGGTTTCTTAAAAGTGGTATGAAAACTTTAACATGTTTGTAATCTGAGTGTGAATTATTTTAAATTTTTACATATAGTACCACCTGTGTATAATGCAACAGCAGTCTGTTTTTAGAGACTCATCTTTATTCAATCTTTCCAAATCATCAGCTTTGTTTTTGCATAATAGCAGGCACTTTTCACGCTTGAATTCTATCTGTTTATATAACATTTAATTAAATTATTTAATTGAAACAATACGTTCAAGCAGCATAAAGAGATCTTTGCACATTTATGTAACTCACTCTTGGTAAACAAATAGTTTGAAAGGTGAGGTTGAAAATAGTGAGCCTAACAACGTCAAGTAGTCTGTGTGGGGTGCAATTCTGTGACTGATTTTTTGAAGGAAATAATGGTATTCGGTTGAGTTGGTGAGTTGGTTAAACAAACGTTAGCTAAAAAAATCCTGTCTATTTCTCATCGAGTCATTGTTTTAATATTTTTTTAAGTTTATTTATTTATTATTAAGAGAGAAAGAGAGCACAAGCTGGGGAGGGGCAGAGAGAGAGGGAGACACAGAATCCGAAGCAGGCTCCAGGCTCTGAGCTGTCAGCACAGAGCTGGATGCAAGGCTCCAATCCACAGACCCACAGACTGTGAGATCATGACCTGGGCTGAAGTCAGACACTTAACCAACTGAGCCACCCAGGTCAGCCAATGACCTGAGTCATTGTTTTAACAGAATGCATACATACATGTAAAAATCAGTGACTGCCAACATATACCTTCTATATTGAGCTTTTAGAAACCTGCCCATGCATTTTTCTTTTACAAACAATTTGATCTCCTTATGCCTATGTATCTTATTTCTATTTAATATCTTATAAGACAGATAAACATTTCTGGGACAAAGTAGGATAATAAGGACAAAAGTATCATGATTAAAATTCTAATTATTTCAGTAAATTTGACTCTAGAGTTTCACATTCCCCCCAATTTTTTTCTATGTGTTGTCATATATAGTTTTTCATATTAAGAAGTGCCTTTATGCTGCTTTTCTAAGACCTTTTTTGCCTTCAGAAATGTTGCAGTTTTGGTCAAATGTTATATTAAAATAATACTTTGCTTTTTTCCCCTTTTACCATGATAGCATTAATTTGTTATCTAATATTATTAATTATTAACACAATTAATATATATTAAACAACTCTGCATTTCTGAAAAATACCTCATGTGGGATTATCCTTTTGATATAGTGTTGAGTTTTCTTTTCTAATATTTCATTTATAATTTTAACATCTATTTTTTATAAATAAACAGTTTATTTTATTAAATGTGGTTAAGTATTAGTACTTAAATTACAGTAAGTTTGGAATACATAAACATATTCCAACATGTGGAACAATTTGTCAAAGCATAGAGATGATCAACTCTCGAAATTTTGGGGAAACACTGATGTAAAATCAGTTATTTCTGATGCTTTTCTGTAATCTATTTATTTTAGGATCAGCTTGTCAACTTGTATAAAAAAGAAACCTGGGATTTTGACAGGGATTGCATTTATAAATTCATTGGTCAATTTGGGGAATATTGCCATCTTAATATTAAGTCCTCCAACCTAGGAATATGGCTTGTCTTTTCATTCAATTAGGTCTTTAATTTTTTCCACAATGTTTTGTAGTTTTCTGAGTAAAAGTTTGTCTTTCTTTTTTTAAATGCATATCCAATTATTTTCTTTTTCCTTTAAGTTTATTTATTTATTTATTTTGAGAGACCGTGCATGCCCACAAATGGGGGAGGAGCAGAGAGAGGGAGAGAGAGAATCCCAAGCGGGCGCCACGCTGTCAGCACAGAGCCCAACTCGGGGCTCCATCTCACAACTGTGGCATCATGACCTGAGTCGAAATTAAGAGTCAGAAGCTTAACAGACTGAGCCACCCACAAGCCCCTTGTATTATTTTTCAATGCTATTGAACATGGAATTATCTTCAATTTTTAGAATGTAATTGCTTGTAGATAGAAGTACAATTGATTTTTGTGCATTTTCTGGTATGCTGCATCTTGCTCAATTAATTTATCAATTCTAATAGCGTTTTAGAAGGATTTTATATATGCTAGTTTGCTACACATGCAAATAGAAATAGTTTTACGTCTTCCGTTCCAATCTGGATTCATTTCTTTTCTTTTTTTCTATTTTTTTTTTTGCCACTTCAAACATGCTACTAAGAATCTACATTGTATTTTTCATTGTGATTGTTGCATTTTTCCACCCCTGAATTTCTCTTTGGTTTTTTGTAATAATTTCTATATCATCACTGATTTTTTTTTTTTATTTGATGAGACATTGTCATCACCTTTTCTTTAGTTCTTTAGGTATGGTTTTCTTTAGTTCTTTGAATAGATCTATGGTTGCTGCTTTAATGCCCTTGTGTGCTAAGCTCATTATCTGGGCCTTTCAAAAGCAGTTTATATTTTGCTTGCTTTTTCCCCTATATATGGGTCATGGTTTCTTATTTCTTTTCACGTCTCATATTTTTTTTTTCTAGAACCTGTACATTTTAGGTAATATATCGTAGTGACCGGGTACTGATCATCCCAGGAACTGTTGTTTGCTTGTTTGCTTATTTGTTTATTTGTTAAGTTTTACGAAGTTTATTTTACGAAGTTTATTTCCCCTGCAGAATGCAGCCTATGATGTCCTTGATCAGAATTCTTTTGTTTTTTTAACTTTTATTGTTTAGACTGGCCACAGGATAAGTGTTCAGTTCTACAAGATTACCTTTTTACTCCACAACCAGTTCAGATGCCAGTCCTAAGCCCAGATTGTTACCTGCGCTTTTCACCAACTAGCTGCAGATTGGAAGTTTCCATAACCTCCTCCTTGGACCTCAGACACCAGTTGAAAATCCAGGTTGTTACCTGTACTTTTGGCCGACCAGCTATAAATAAGAAGTTTCTAAAACTTCTTCATTGGATTTGGTTAACTTGCTAGAATGGCTCACAGAACACAGAGAAATGTCTTACTTACTAAATTACCAGTTACTCGTGAAAAGATATAAGTCAGGAACAGCTAGATGGAAGTGATGCCTGTGGGCAAGGTAGAGGAAGAAAGTGAGAGCCTCCATGCCCTCTCTAGGTATGCCTGAATCTCGTTATGCTCCCCAATCCAGGAAGTCTCCAAACCTGGCCTTTGAAGGGTTTTTATGGAGGCTTCATTGCATGAACATGACAGATTACATCACTGGCCGTTGATGATTGATTCAACCTCCAGCCCCTCTCCCATCCCTAGAGTTTGGGGGTGGGGATGGGTAGAACTGAAAGCTCCAGCCCTCTAATCACATGGTTGCTTCCACTGGCAACCGGCCCCTCCTGAGAAACTTTCCAAAGTCCTGTCCTGTAGGAAATTCCAAGGTTTGGGGGAGCTGTGAGACAGGAACTGTGGACTAAGACCAAATATATATGAGAAATGTATTTTGGTCATCTAAGTGACCGAATACATATTTCTTATAAGTCACAATACTGCAGACAGTAAGTCAAATTCCCATTTCTCCTTCATGAACCGAAGTTGAAGACCGAGTCTTGTCAGTTTTAATGTAGTTTTGGCTCTTGATTTGTTTGAGGTTTTGTGTTTGTCGTGTTGTGGTTGTTTATTTTTGCTTTAGAAGAACCAGATTTTGGATTTGAAAAGTTCTGATTTTCCATCTCCTCATTACTTCAAACACTGTTTTCTTTAGTGCTACTTTCTGGAGGACTTTTCCAAATGGCTTCTTATGCTGAATTATTTAATTCAATTTTGTTTTTAAATAGAAATGTCCAATACTAGAAAATTTTTTGTGTGTTGAGTTTTAGTTTTATTTCCCCTTATGCTGTATTCGTTTTATTTTCTTTATTTTACAAATTGTTCTGCTATTGTGTTAGCAATTTCTTCTTTGACTAGCCATCAGTAGTGTTTTAAAATGTCCAAGTTGCTGCATTCTACCTCATCTTTGAATTGCTGTCATGTTCCTCCCAGCTGCTGCCTGGGATCAAACTCTCCCCCAAAGTACCCATATTTAAACTTTGTCTCAGATTCTGCTTTCTGTGGAATTCAAGCTAACACACAGATCGACTCGCTCAATAAGACCTCCAATGTCTTCCAGAACATTTAGAATAATATCCACACTACTTTTCCTGACTTAACAAAACTCAACATGTTCTGACTCTGGCTCCAGTTATATCTTAACACAGTCTCTTCATCTACTAGGATTCAGGAATACTAGGCTTCTTTTCATTTCTTGAACATACCAAACTTGTTCCTACCTAAAGGATTTTGCCACTAAAATAGTTTTGTTTTGTTTCTTGGTTTGTTTGTTTTTTTTTTTTTAGAATTTCCCTCCTTCCTTCTTAAATACCAGTTTTTGCCATCTGTGTCTGAGTTTTATGTTATTTTCTCAGAGATCTCCCTTAGGCAGTCAATGCTTAGAGTGGTTACTCATTTACTTTCTATTATACAATTTAATTCTTCTAGCAGTTATTATTATCAACTCTTTTTGAATTTTGTCTGAACTATTCATTGCCACACAAGACTAAGGATTAATCTTAAAATGGATTTTAAGATCAGAGACCTAAACCCTGTTGTTTATTGTTATATATTGTTCACTGCTTGCAAGTCTGTAGCAGAGTGAGCATTCAATAAATATTTGGTTAATGTATCAATGAATAAAATCACCATCTGAAAATTAATCATCTGTGTAGAATACAAAATGAATTTCTATGGCTTAACCTAGCTCTTTAAAGGTATTTTCCGGTGTTCCTATGATATCCAGCTCCCTTTTCATTCCGTTCCACTGTGTTTTCATCTCATCCTCTCTTCTTGTAGATGTCGGTTCTTACTCGATAAAGGGGTTTCACAATGGTCTCTTGGTTAGTGAGTTTCTACCAATGGAGAGTTTTAATAGCAATGGTATGGAGTTAGTCTTTGATCCTGAGGGCAGCAGATGCTATCTGTGACCTTAATTAAAGATGTCAAACAGTTTTAGAAAATTGCCTGTGGACGTGGTTAATTTCTTTTTTGGGGGGGGGGGATTTGCTCTGGATCGCATGGCATTATGGCCTTCCAACTCCTCTCTCTCCCCTTCAAACTGTTGTTTTCATCTTATTCATCCTCAATGGAACAGAGATCTATCCAAATCCAGTGTTTATCATGGGACATTTTGTGGTATGTATTACCCTTTCCCCCCAAGTCTAACAAATTCAAATGCTCTCCCTTCCTCAGATAGAACATGGTCAGTGCTTTGAGGTGCATGAACTTCTTCACAACTTCTACTGGCTGCAATATATTCAGCTAGTGGAGGTTATAGTCACTTGACATGAGCTCCTACGCTCATTTTGCCAACACTCAGTATAGATGGACTACATGTTAAGTTACAATTCTTAGTATATATTATGTTTCCTAGCTCTATATCTATTTTTCTCTCTTCCTAGCATTTTATTGTAGATACTACAGCTACCAGGATACAGTCCACCAGAACTCTAGCTGCTTAAAAAAAAAAATAGCAGCTTTCTAGTTGTTTTGGTTGGCACTGACCTTGTGTTTCCGAACCAGGAAATAAAGTCTAAAGGGAGAGATGAAAAGTGTTCCTGAAACTTCCAAGAAAACAGAATTGCTACTCTTCTAAATTATACCAAGAAAGGACTATCAATCATTTGTTTCAGTACAGTTTAATCAGCCTTAATGTTATGGGACATTTCTTTCAGAATCTGGCATATTCTTTCAGAATATGACAATCAACTATAGCTTTAAGGTGTGTTGTGAGTTTTCTAATTTTCCTATATCTGCTTAGATATTTTAGGGTGCTACATCTAAGCAGTCAGCCAGATCTCATTTTTAGTTAAAACTTCCATTTGTCACCTTTTAAAGTGAATTATTTAATCACTCAGGAAGATTTGATTTTATTTTTTCTGTATTTGTTTCCATCCTATTTTTCCAAACTTACTACCCTTCTCAGGAATACTCAAAAGTTCTAAATGTGACAGTACATGTAGAAACTAGAAAGACAGAGAAGGGAGAGAGCCACACAACATGTTTTTTTCAGTTTATAATATGTGCCAGGCATCGTGCTATATGATTTATTTTATCTCATTTTAATTCAACCATATATTATCCCTGTATTGCTTTGAAGAAACAAAGGCTCAAAGAGATTAGGTAATTTGTTCAAGGTCACACAACTGTGTATTTACTCAAGTTTGATCTGGAAGTACTATAATAAAATGGAATCAGAAATTATTAAACATCCATTTGTTCCTGACCCACAGCTCTCAGTTCCAGATTTTAAATGAATTGTTTAACAGAAAAACAAAACAGAATAATTTCCTCTTTCTAATTCATTTGCTTTTATTTAGAGAGATTTTTCTTCTTTATTTTGTGATAAGGACCCACGCATAATATATGAATAGATATGTAATTACAATTCTACAACCCAAACTAAAAAAGGATGCTCACAATATCTGTGAAACTATAAGAGCCCTGCTGTGTCCCCAGATTGTGAAATGTAGTCTTCATTTTTTTAACTGATCAACAGGTTTCCTGATCACAGACTGGACATCTAAATTATCAGTTCATAAAAGGACACTAATACTCATGCAAGAAGCGTACAAATCTAATAGAATCATTATTACCCCACCTCAACCACTAAAGAAATATACATTCAGATTTTCAAGAGCCCTGGCTTCTTTGGGGATTTTTTTCTGGAAGAACTGACTGTGGGAAGCTTTGGAGGAGGCAGGTCTTATGCTTCCTGTGAAAGGAAGGAACCAGGTGAACTGTAAGACAGGAGGCAGGGTAGGTGACTGGAGAGTCTCAGGAAAAGGACTAGAGGCAGTAGTGGGAGATCTCACTGTGATTCTACTCCAGAGAGAATGTCATTGACAGGCTCAATATTAGAACAAATAAGTGGAGTGAGTCCTGCTAATGGAGAGCTTTGAAGGCAACAGTCAGGAGTTTATCTTTGATCCAGAGGGCAATGGATGCCATCCTGGGACTTAATGAATAGGCTCTTTCTCAGGCAATGCAGTGGCCATGTAGGGCTGTTCCATGACACATTTACTCCCGGAATGCTGCAGCCAGCAAAGGGGAGAAGAGACAAACAGGCAACTACTGAATTCAATGAGGAGGAGAAAGCAGTCCATTTTCATGTCATTGATTTCTACAGTTTGTTCACCTGTTTGTGGAGGGTCGTTTCATTTACTTGCTATTCCTTTTTTTCCACTGCTCAGCACTTCTCTCAAGTATTGCTTAGTTATTGACTGAGTGTGATACTTCCTGTGTAAGTTGGGCCATTGGGGGGGGGGGGAAGGGATGCGTAATGAAGGACAGTAGGTGCTGTCTAGTAAGTTATTCTGCTCGTGCATAAAAAATTCATTGACCAGAAAGGGTTAATGCCCCTCCAAATGGCTTAAGTTAATCCCCAAGTGCAATTGGCTCATTTGAAGGATCCGGCCCATTGAGTGCATGTTAGCAGAGAAGCTGAAACACCTCTTCACTAAGTCCAGTGCAGTGAGGTTAAACCCAAGGGCATATAACAGGTCAGTAGCAGAGTCAGGAGTGAAATCTCAGCCTTCTGAACCCCCTTAAAGGACCCTCTTCACTTGGCTAAGTTTCTTTCTTTTATGAGAAGAAAATTTAAGAAAGAAAAATTAAGCCATCAAATTAAAAAGTATTTTATATAGATTTTTTTTTCTCAGACCCATGGAAAGAAAAAATTTGGAAATAGTTGAAACATACTTCAAGTACAAGTTAAGTGAAAATTTTATAAATGCTTCAAATGCAACAGAGCAGCTGAAAGGCCAACCAGCTCTGTTTGGAGATTGTGCATGCCCTTATGCCCTGCAGTGTGAAATCAGCCATCTCAAGAAATTTTTAAAGTAGCATCATATCTAAATTATATACAGAACACACATATTGGAGAGAGGTGTGGAAGCATATAGAAAGTTTTTAGAAATTAAAACAATGTCTGTGAAGCAGAAAACTGAAAAATTGAAGAATTGTACCTTTTATAAATGTCATACGGGTAGTGTTGTAGAGATGTTAGAAACCCTTTGATCAAGAATCAAAGGGCTGTTTGCATTCCTGCTCTATTGCTTTTAGCAGTGATGGTCAAAATGATTTAACCTTTTAGGCCTCAGAATTTTTACCAGGGGGAGTGGGGGAAATAATTCATAGTATGCATTGAGAATTAAGTGAGATAGTTTATAGGAGTTACTTAGAACAGTACCTGGCATACATTAGACACTCAATGTATGTTAACTCTTATTATAGCTTGCCATAGGGCTATACAAGTTGAGCTTGTGTTGAACAGAGAACAAGCATGGGTTTAGGGAGATAATTTATAGTTTCATGTATGTTTTTCATTGACAACAAAGGTAAAGAGTAATGTCATCATGACATTTATATCCAGAGCTAGGGAAAAGTGAATAGAATTAGAAAAATAAAAAGCCAAGGTAGAATGTCTAAAGAAACAGACACACACAAAGATGTTATAACAAGCAAACAATATGACTTATGTTCTAAAACACTAAAGACATCTGTGTTAAAAATATTTGTAAAGCCGTATCTTAAATTTGGCCTAGCAAATCTTTTCTCTCTTATATATCAGATTCTAAACTTTTGTAATTAAGGTATCAGTGATGTGGAATAAACTGGAAAAGTAGACTTTTAAGATATGTGCTGTGTTCCTGGGCAATACAAATTGAAGACTCGTGAATCTGATCCATAAAACTATATAATCAAAAGGGCAAACATATTTTTTTCCCTTCAAAAAGAGTTCTGTGTCAGGGCGCCCAGCGGGCTCAGTCAGTTGAGTGTCTGACTTTGGCTCAGGTTATGATCTCACAGTTTGTGGGTTCAAGCCCCGTGTCAGGCTCTATGCGGACAGCCCAGAGCCTGGAGTCTGCTTCAGATTCTGTGTCTCCCTCTCTCTTTGCCCCTCCCCGACTCATGCACTCACTCTCTTTCACTCTTTCTCTCTCTCAAAAATAAATAAACATTTTAAAAAATTTTTAAAAAGAGTTCTATGTCTAAGTGATCTATATAATTGCCCACACTATCTGTTGTGATGATGTTTCATTTAAGATATATTTCATGTAGAAATTGAGAAGAATTCTTTTATTCAGTAAGTTACCCTGGCTTGTCCAGACTTTTGTCCAACAGCCTTACCTTATTCTAGATCAATAATCTATGGATACCTATGAAAACTCTAGAAAATGTTGAATGTGTGTTTCTGCATGTGTGTATATACGCACTTCTTTGGGAACAAGGTATATAGCATTTATCAGATCCTTGAGGAGTATAAGACATCAGAAAGTTGGCAATCATTAACCATTTGAGTCTTCTTAATTTTTGCCCAAGCATCTTTTGACTCAAAGTGTCATTTTGGTCTTTAAATGACTTTTGCTTCTGACATCATGACCATGCCTAAACTACAACCCCATCACTCTACACACTTGATTGTCTTATTCCTAGTTTCTTGTCTTGTCGGGTAACCTTAGCTAGCCAAGGTCAAGTGCTAATGGGACTTTTACTTTTCTGATCGTTTGCTGCATGGCAGCTGTAGCTACATGGAAAATGGATTTATTTGGAAGTAAGAAAGTCGCCTACTCCAGATGAAATACATCTGATGGAGGGGACATCAGGCTTGCAGACTGAGAACAGAAACAAAGCCAGGACTTTCTTCACTTCAAGGAGCTAAAAGGTAGACTCTGAAGGGCAGTACAAGAGGCCTGAATTGCACTGAATCACATGCTTCATGATATCGATATTGAACTTTTTATGTCTAACGGCCGTATTTTTCATGACACAGAAGGTAGAGTTTAGATGACATAGTGTAGGTACATTTTATAACCCCCCACAACATCTAAAAGAATGCTGTTTAAATAGGGAACATGTAAATACCAGGGGGATTAATTCAGTTATATTCTTCCCTTCCACTTCTATCTTTTCTTTTTTGTCTTTTTCTTTGGCTAATTCTTATTAATAATATTTATATGAATATTTGTGATTTCTGATCAGCAGAAATAATAACTTTTCCTATTCCTAGCAAGTAACATCGACTTCTCTTCTGATAATGCCTGAGTTATCATTAGTTAGAAATTATTGTGTTGCCAATTTGAAAGGCACTTACCTAGGCTTTACTTTTCAAATAAGTAGTCAGAGAATTTAAAATCTAGGGGTTTATTCCATTGAAATGCTAGTTTTTGTTAGTGGAGAATTCTTACTGATTTTTCTTCATGTTTCCAAGTAAAAGAAGTCCCTGAGAGTGGTTCTTCATCAGGAGCAATTTTATATTCCCAACCCCTCCCCCTCCAGATTTGGCAATATTTGGATATATTTTGGGGGTTTTGTTTTGTTTTTGTTGTTTAGGGTTTTTTTTTCCAAAAAACAATTTTTATTTCGTCCAAAGGCTGATACAGATTTCATATCTTTCTTTTCATTAGCTCTTTTGAAGGTACTGAAGATTGATTGATTGATTGATTGACTGACATTTTTTGAATACATTTTATTGTCAAATTGGCTTACATACAACATGCAACGCTCATTCCCACAAGTGCCCTCCTCAATGTCCATTACCCATTTTCCCCTCTCGCCCATACCCCCCTCAGTGTGTTCTCTGTATTTAAGGGTATTTTGTGATTTGCCTCCCTCCCTCTCTGTTTGTAATTATTTTTCCCGCTTCCTTTCCCCATGGTCTTCCATTAAGTTTCTCAAGATCCACATATGAATGAAAATATATGATATCTGTCCTTCTCTGACTGACTTATTTCACTCAGCATGACACCTTCCAGTTCCATCCACGTTACTGCAAATGGCAGGATTTCATTCTTTCTCATTGCCAAATAGTATTCCATTATATATATATAAACCACATCTTCTTTATCCATTCATCAGTTGATTGACATTTAGGCTCTTTCCATAATTTGGCTATTGTTGAGAGTGCTGCTATGAACATTGGGGTATGTGTGCCCCTATGCATCAGCACTCCTGTATTCTTTAGGTAAACTCCTAGTAGTACTTTTGCTGGGACATAAGGTAGTTCTCTTTTTACTTTTTTGAGGAACCTCCACACTGTTTTTCCAGAGTGGCTGCACCAGTTTGCATTCCCACCAACAGTGCAAGAGGGTTCCCATTTCTCCACATCCTTGCCAGCATCTGTTGTTTCCTGAGTCGTTCATTTTAGCCACTCTGACCAGTGTCAGATGGGATCTCATTGTAGTTTTGTTGGTGTTTCCCTGATGATGAGTGATGTTGAGCATCTTTCCATGTGTCTGTTGGCCATCTAGATGTCTTCTTTGGAAAAATGTCAGTTCATACCCTCTGCCCATTTCTTTACTGGATTATTTGTTTTTGGGGTGTTGAGTTTGATAAGTTCTTTATAGATTTTGGATATTAGCTCTCTACCCAATATGTCAATTGCAAATATCTTTTCCCATTCCGTCGATTGCCTTTTAGTTTTGTTGATTGTTTCCTTCGCAGTGCAGAAGCGTTTTATCTTGATGAAGTCCCAATAGTTCATTTTTGCTTTTAATTCCCTTGCCTTTGGAGATGTATTGAGTAAGAAATTGTTGCGACTGAGGTCAAAGAGTTGTTGCCTGCTTTCTCCCCTAGGGTTTTGATGGTTTCCTGTTTCACATTTAGGTCTTTCAATATGTGGATATATTTTGGGTTGTCACATCTTATGGGGGCACTACCGCTATCTAGTAGGTAGACCCTACAATGCATAGAACAGCCCCCTGCCATAAAGAATGGCTCAGTCCAAAATGTCAATAGAGCTGAGGTTGAGAAACTCTGCCCAAGAGTCATGTTCACTCACCACACCTTACATTTCCTTTCCTCAGAGAAGAGGAGTGACTTAATTTGGTTTGCAAGTATGAACTGGATCTGCTTACTGTCATCTGTCCCTTTGCTTTTCTCTGGAATCTGACAGCCTACAGAGAAGTTGGATCCTCACCTGCCATCAGTCACGTGATAGGGTTGGTCCAGCAAGCCATGCGGCTACCATTGTGCTTGGCAGGGCTTTTGTTTCTTGTCTGTTTGGTAGTAACGGAAAGAGGAGTGACTTCAATTCAGACGAGTTTTAGCAAGCCTATCAGGACTGATCTGAGCTAGCTATGTCCTTCACTATTGCTTTTATCAGTAATAAAGCTGACATTTTGATCTCAAACTGTCTGACTCCTATATCATTCTCTGTAAATTGGTTCTGATCTCAGGTTGGGAACAGTGGTGTTATTTTTTGACCCGCTAAAACCCAAAATCTGTTACTGTCTGATGGTTCAGGATCTTAATGGCTTACCTCCAGAATTCCTGGCCTTCTATGTCAGAAGATCTCATTCAGCAAAGACAGCCAAAATATCATGCTAACTAATTGACTTAAGACTCACACATGTTAACGCCAAAATGATAAAAATACGAACACTAAATGTCAGTCTCAAGCCTTCCTTCTGGAACATAGCATTTTTGCTGTTTTATAGGTAATAGAAAGAAAAATTTATTATAAAGATGTGTTTATGAGATTTCCCCCCTGAAAATGGCAGTTAATTCCTCACTCAGAAAATATAAATAAATCCTGATATAACTGTATGAATTTTATAACTGCCTCCATGAATTTTCTTCACTGCTAATAGATACACCAGCTATATTGAACTTTGGGTAATACGAAGCAAAGTAAAAGAGAATTGGAGTCTGTAGCTAAAATAAGAGGGAGGAGTTAAAGTTGTTCAATAAAAACTGTGGTCCTGACGTGAAATAGTTCCTGTGAGGTACTGTCATAAACAATAAGACTGATTGCCCAAAGCCACGCATAAGATCAAGCTCCCTGGCTCATCATACCTAGATATGAGAAGAATATACCATTCTCACGACACCGCACAGGGCTGTTATTCTAAGTGAGTTGAAATAGAAGAGTTTTGTACAGCACAATGCCAAACACCCTACAACCTTTCCAAAACATGCCTCATCCATCG
Organism: Prionailurus viverrinus; assembly: GCF_022837055.1. Lineage (NCBI taxonomy): Eukaryota > Metazoa > Chordata > Mammalia > Carnivora > Felidae > Prionailurus > Prionailurus viverrinus. Next base: position 63,699,955 of record NC_062568.1, on the reverse strand, counting down.
GATAGGCTTAGCACAAGTGCGATGCCCCCTATGATGTTACGTGTCCAGCCCACATCCAGTGTCAGTCTTCAGGGGTCCCTGTGTTCCCCGTAGTCATGCAGGTACCCAGGCTGATGGAGCGTTCACCTTCCACAACCTCTTCAACAGAGGTAAGAGAAGATGAGAGATCACCTTTTGGTGTTCAAGTCTTCTTCCCAGAGGAGACGTTTGTCACTTTGGGCCTAAGCAAATCGATGCTTGCACCTGCTTCAAAGGTGGGCCGTGTAATGCTACTGTGTGCCTAGAAAGAGAGGAGGAATGGAATGTTGTGAATAAATAGCTCTATGGACTACCACACATTTTAACCAAAATTCCAGAGCAAACCCAGTTATACTGTTTACCAAATATTTAAATATGTTTTCCATTAGTGGCCATAATAATTTACAAAATGTCCTGTATTTCCAGGATAATTAGGATATCGAAAAGCACATTAGGCAAAATTACATCATCGTATGTTTGGACGGTGCGGTGTTTAATATTTAGTGTTCCAGAGTCTCTGAGGCCTGTACAGCCACAGTGATCCCCCAGATCTGTTCATGGCAGGCACTGCCACTTACTAACACAGCGTACGATGTCCTTTGGGAAGATCTGCAACACCATAAGCCCATATTCTCACAGGTGCCCAGCTTGAGCTGCTGCGACGCCTTTATGACATTTTCCTAAGAAAGTCTTAAAGGCACATACAGAAGCACTCCCTACCACTTTCTTTACTTACATTTTTATTTGCAGTGACATCAATTTAGAGTGAGTATTATGGAAAACGGTAGCTGCCGCACAGAGGCTGTGGGGAAATGAGAGATGTTATCCATTAACTTGTTGGGAAAGGTCTCTTGTTCGAGTAAATTTCCAAGTCAATTTTAAGGAGAACACTGAATATGGAAAAGGAACACATAAGTGACCTGGGTTCCATTTTAGTCTGTGTGTCCTTTGGTTACATCTCTTAACTTTTCTAAACCTCACTGATTTTTCCATCAAAGAACAGGGAGGAAGAGTCATGTATGTTGTTCTTGCTTACATTGTTTTTATAAATCTAAAATGTGATTGTTCCTGTGGTGGTTGGTGGGTAGTATAAAGGTATAGATGAGGGAGGGTTGAGGGGGTAAGAGGAGGGTGAGAGAGAGCAGGTGGAAAGAAGTAGAAGGGGCAAAAGAAGGAAGAGAATGAAGAAAAGGAGAAGAAAACAAGGTCATATTTGCCAACTGAAGTTTATAACACAGCATGAAAACAAATATGGACTTTGAACTAGGAGACAGTAAGCATTCATGAACACTGTCCAATCCTAACAGTAAGGAAAGGCACACAATTTCCCAAACATCCTTTGAGAAGGGAGAGTTTATGATGGTTTTAATGTGATGTTCTAAATCATAACTTTTTGCCATTAAGCAAATGTTCCATGATAATGTGGTGACTTTATACCTTTCTTGTTTAATCACCTAAATCTGGGCATTCTTGGATATCTTGATGTACATGAGGTATATTACTCTACAAAGTCTTTAGAGATGCTGGACACTGAACAGACAAATCCTTGCTTTGTTCTTTAATAGTGATAATAGAAGCATTGGAAGCAATGGGATCAGGGGAATTAGAGGAAATGCTCATTAAAACAAATTTAAAAGGTCTAATGATTAAAATATTGATTAATTAGCCAAACATTGATTAGCAGTCACACTTTATCAACTACAAAGTTTCTAATTACTGCTCCATTATTCCATAGATTGACCTGTTCTCTCCTGTCACTTATGATGAAGAACAATTTTTATTAAGTGGGTTTTGGATTTTTGACCTGTGAAATTTTAATAGGGAGTGCAAAGTGGGTGTCGTGTGTGGTTTGGCATTTTATTCACCAAGGGACTAATAGTTACTGTCTCTACTTAACCAGAAGCACAAGGGCGCAGGAGGGACAAGAACACTTAGGGATTAAAATCTTACCATCTTCCCAATCAAGGAAAAGAAAAAAGTCTCATGCTCATCCACTGAATGGGGAAAGAGGAATATGTTTGCCCTTCTGGTTCTTATGCACAGACTGGAGCTGTGACCAATAGTACATCAGTTACAGACTATCCAGAAACACGGAAACGCGATGAGTAATACAGAATAAAGGATTTGTTTTAGAGATTGAATTTTAGGCACTTTGGAAGCACGTCAAGCCCTGTGTATCTGGTTCTGGGCATGATATCAGAGGGGCAGATGAGGAATTAATAACGGATGGGAAGTGGCAGAGAGCCAGGACAAATTGGAACTCACACCTGTCCCTCCCTGCCTCCAGCTTCAATGATGCAGGTGATCTGCAGGAGAAGCTGGCGCTCTCTGCACCTTAGAGGTCCCCACCCACAGGTCCAAGATTCAGCGATGCTAAAAGACCAGGTTCTGGAGGAGCTGGAGGAGCTAGCGGCCCAGCTACTGCTCCGTGCCAGGAAGATGAGTCACCAGATCAGGACGATATGTGTGAGCTGCGACAGTGTCTGCGTACGTGTTCAGAGGGTAGCGATGATCATGCCCTTACTTCTGGCTTCCATCTCTTGCACACAGATTTCTCTTGTGGATAAGGCTAAGCCACCATCATTGGGAAAGGCAGTTCCAAGGAACAAGGTTTCAGTTGAACTAAGTTGACACGGCCCAAAGCCACTCCATAGAGCAAAAAATTCTAATCTGCAGCACCACAGGTCTCGATGTCTGAGCTGCTGAGGATGCATCATACAAGAACAGACATCAAGGCCCAGGTACCACTTTGAAGGAGGTTGTCCCTTTCAGCGCGAATCCTTCCCCACCCCACCCCCACAAATACCAAGAAGGGAAAGAGAAACCACAACGGAAAAAGATTCATACCAGGCCAATGAAAATACCCCATTTTTAATATTTCAAGTAGGCAATTTCTGGACATCTTGCAAAAGGAGATCTTGTTGATCTCAGTAACTGTCTATTTAAACCTGCTGATGCAGTGCTTCTGCCCTGGGACACCAAAAGAAAAGGCCAATACGCCACACAGGGTTACAATCTCAATATAACTGTCTGGAAGGGCTGCTCCAGGTTTCCTCCTGATGAGATCAGCTCGAAGGCCAAGAAAGCAGATTTACAGCATGAACATAAATGAGCAGGGGGCACACCTTTTTGATCATACATATGCTTGACAGGCAAAATGTGCTTACGACCTTATTGCCAAATAAGTAACAGCACGTAAGCTCCTTGCAGTCAGTGGAAAATGACATCCTGAAGACAATTCAGAGCAGAGCATTAGGCTGACAAGATCAACGACCACAGTCTGGGAAGAGCCAGGATGAAGGAGCTCGTGCTCAGTGCCCCATAGGAGAGGGACTCCTATGGGCTTAGCTTCTGGGTCCCACGGAGGGGCCATGTTTTAGAAACCACCAGCTTATTCTGAAGCAATTGAAAGGAGAGCTGGCATTATGCCCAGATAAAAAGTGCTTTAGCTGCTTCTGTGTGTGAGGAGACAAGAAATAAAGGGAACACACTGCAAGACTTACAAGCCAAGTGAACAAGCCCGAGGTCTGAAGAGTTCCTGACGTTCCTCTCATGTATGTATTGGAATGTACCATAGCGCATAGAACGGGAGGTCCCTTTGCTACCAGTGGCTTTATTGCTGTCCCGTAATTTAGATGATAGATTTTGTTCAGTAGTCATCCCAAGCTGAATTTGCAAAGTGAAAGGAAGTATTTAAGAAATTAACCGGATACCTCGAAGTTATCTGGGCACTTCAAACAAGGTGCTTTCTGATCCCTGAATTAAGAGTTTCTGTTCCTGACCATTTAGATGTGCTTATGTCGCCGTGATTACACGGAACAAGACACGTAGGTACAAGTCTACCCTGACGCTGCGTTACGTGCCGCAGCTCTAAATATTAGTTCAAATTTAAACATTAATCGACGAGCAGTCACAACACTACCTTAGAGTAAAGGCTCATAATAGTTTGCCATTTTTCTGGTGAAAATAGGGAAACGATGTCAGAGAAGTAACACAGAATACAAAACTGGAGGCTACATGTGGTGTAATAGTTAGCCTAAAATAGGAGACGACAAAATATACCGACAACAATAAGAGAAGGAAAATAAAATGTTTTATTATTAACTTATGTCTTCTCATTATAATATTGGGTTTTATTATTGTTATGAATTTGGAAGAGACTCTTGCATATTAAGACAATTAAAAGTTGCTCTGTCACTCTTGTCACATCACTATCTCTGGTTTCTCCTATACTTTGGTGACCACTTCAAATGTATTGATTTTTCTTTTCGGTTCTTTTTGTCACTTTCATGTTTAAAAACTAGTCTTTATTTTGAATTTTGTAATGTTTGTTTGATTTTGAAGAAGAGAGAGACAGAGCATGAGTGGGGGAAGAGCAGAGAGAGAGGAAGGCACAGAATCTGAGTCAGGCTCCAGGCTCTGAGCTGTCAGCACGGAGCCCGACGGGGAGCTCGAACTCACCAACCATGAGATCATGAACTGAGCTGAAGTCGGATGCTTAATAGACTGAGCCACCCAGGTGCCCCTAAAAACTAGTCTTATTTGGGGCACCCGCATGACTCATTCAGTTAAGCATCCGACTCTCGGTTTCAGCTCAGGTCATGATCTCACAGTTGGTGAGTTCGAGCCCCATATCAAGCTCTGTGAGACTGTCTGGGATTCTCCCTCTCTCTGTCCCTCTTCTGCTTGCTCTCTCACAATCTCTCTAAATAAATAATCAAAAAAATTTTAAATAAAACTAGTTTTATTCAAGTAAGAGTCTACGTACTTACAGAAGAAAGAGAGGAAGGGGAGAGAGAGAGGCAGAGAGAGAGAAGAAAAGAAGCAGAGAGAGAAAGAGAATGAATTACCATCTTCAGGGTAGTATATCCGGAGGTTTCCCCCCCAAAAAAATTCAAGAAATTCTCAAATGCTTTCTGACTTTTAAAATCATGTCAGTTTTTCCTCATTTTAGAACGTTTAAAGATGTATTCAATAGTTACGAAGTCAACAGTGAAATACACTAACTTCAATATAGGATGTTTTGATTTTCATAATTTCTTATATTATTTATTTTATTTTTATTTCATTTCTGAATTCTTGATTTTTTTTTACGTATAGGGTCTCATAATTATATTAAGTAGTGTAGTTTAATGTTTACTCCAATTCCATTTTAGATACTACAAATCTACTCTAGGATCAGTTATACTAAAATATTCTTCATCTTTCTGTTTTAATTTTAACATTTAATTACCTCAAAATTTTGAATGACTGTCATAAATTGAATATTAAAATTTATTATTTTTCTAAATAGTCAATTTTGCTACCATGGATATTTGAATTGCCATTCCCTCTATATTGCTTTCTATTAATTATTTCATTGTTCACCTAATATACAGATAGATGAGATAGATATATTATAGAGGGATAGTTTTAGATGATAGAGATACATAAAAAATGATAGATAGATAGACAGATAGATAGAAACAGATAACTTTTATGACTCATATATTTTCATCCTTTCTTAAATGAAAGAAATGCCAGCTATGTTTGTTTTGGTTAAAGTGTTGCCTTTACCCTATAAATTCTCTTATGTAATGTGGTAGATACACAAATGCACTGTGCAGATCTCCCTTCAAGGAAGTTCTTTCTACTTCCTTTTTTCTATGGAGAGTATTATCAGTGTATGGTCTCCAGCTGTTAACCCTTTTAATGGTCTGTCTCAGCTTCGCAGGGCCCTTTCGCAAGGTTATACCTTTCCTGGGGCAGCCAGTTTAGGTGACAGAATGAGGTGGAAATGGAAAGATCTGGCCATTTGGACCAACACAGGAAGCTACAAAGGGCAATCTGTGCTTCATATCTCCCTGTCAATGCAGGCCATGGCTTTGACAGGCCTACATCACTGCAACTTTTTTCTTGACCCAGTTCCAGTTTATTCTTCCTTGTTTAACCCACGTTGATCCCTAAACAACATTTTGCTTCCCAAACCCTGTCTCCCTTTGGCTTCTGGAGAACCTAACCAGTGACAGTTCTTATTGGGAGGAAGCTCACAATAAAATGGGGTTTGGGAATTTGATCACTCATTACCAGGTTGCCATGAGGACTCATCACTGTTGGTAGATGGAACACAGACAGCCGCTGGCAGTGGCTTGCAATTGTTAAAACTTCTGCAGGGGGAAGAGAATGAGTAAGAGCACAAGATGTCTCAGTTGTTTAAGATGTAGGAAGAAAATAGTAGGTATACAGATAATGGGATGGATGGCTGCTGTTAAGCCCTATTGATGCTCTGTGAGAGATGATAAACAGATGGTACAGAGTGATGAGGTGTCAAATGCAAAAGGCCTTGGTTGCGTACAAGGAATCTCCCATCACCTCTAACTAGAGGAAAAAGAAGGCTGAGAACCAAGCTCAGGATGCACTATTCTGAGCAGCTGAACCTCAAATACAGTTCAGCCTCCAAACCAAGGCAGGTCTGTTATGTCAATATCAGGGAAAAATCTTGAGACCTTGACCCTAGAGATGAAAATATCTCTGTGTCCCCCCCCCCACATTTTTGGCTTCTAGACTCTTTTGAACCCTTTTAGTCTGTAGGAATATTTTATCTGTCCTTTTCAAGGAACAATGGTCACCCTACACTGGAAGGCAATGGAGAGGCTTATGCCCTACAAGGCATCAAGGTCCCTCTCAGGAACTGCCACCATTTCCCCTCTTGGCTATTGCATCTTATGTAAAGTTGAGTCAACTAGAGACATATTGAGTCTGATAAGAGAGGGTTTAGACTATATTCCGAAAGAGCCATAAGACCTAGCCTGCCTGTGTGGCAGAACTGGGAAAGTATTCAAGGGAATGAATTATTTATGTGGGAAATTGCTCACTGGAGAAAAAGAAATATGCCAGTAATAGAGGCTTGCTGGATACTCTATGAACAGAGAAATTGATTCAAGTAGTACAAGGAATTGTCTGTTATAGACACAGAGATGCATCTCCTGGAATGAGAAAGAATTGCTACAAGCAGCCTCCTAGCTGTCAGGTCCTTCAGGGTCTGCCTCAGAAGCCATGCCTAAGATCATTCTCTTCCAAGAGTACCTGTGGTCGAGCAAGACCAAGGCATAAAGGCTGATCACTTCAGCCCAACACAACACACTGATGGTCAACTCTTGCCCTGAAGATCCATGCTCAGTTGGTATATTTGTTTCCTGGGGTTGTTTAAAACAATAGAAATGGATTGTCTCACAGTTCTGGAGGCTGCAAGTCCAAAATTTAGGTGCAGTCGAGTTGGGTCTTTCTGAAAACTCTGAGAAAAATCTCATCCAGGCCTCTCTCCTAGCTTCCGATCACCTCAGGCACTCCTTGGCTTATAAATGCATCACTTCAGTTTTACAAATCCACATGGAATCCCCCCATGTCTCTGTATATCTACATGACTGTGTCTTATAAGGACAACATTCATATTGGATTAAGAACCCATCATATTCTAGTATGACCGTATTTTAACTTAACTTTAACTTACATCTGCAAAGTCCCTATTTTCCAATAGGGTCACATTTAAAGTTATTGGGGGTCAGGAACTTCAACATCTTTTTAGAGGGAGGAGGTAGACACAATTCAACCCGTAACAGTTGGCCAAGGTTTTGTTTCACCTACCTGGCAGTTTGACCTCTCTCTCTGCCCAATCCCATTTCTTTCTCTTTCCTATCTTTACAAGTTTTGATTCCTATCTTTACAAGATTTGATGTTTAAAAACATCTTGCATTTAAAACATGCTAGCTTCTGCTTTGGAAAAAAACCCAACTTATGACTTAATATTCAGATAACCATTTTTGTTTTACGTATTCTATTCTTGCTGTTACAAGTCTTTTCCGGGGTCTCCATTTAGTTTCAGTTATTCTTTTGCCATTGCCATGTCCTCTTAATTGTTATAGCTGTTAAGTTCCAATATCTACTTTGGTGAGTCATTCTGTGTTGTCCATCCCATTCTTCATCAAAGTATCTCAACCTTTGCAATTTTTAACCTTTACTCCACCAGTCACATTTTAAAATCAGCTCATCCAACTCCATAAAAACAATTTGATTAGAATTCCGCTGACTTTACAGATGTATTAATATGAGGATATTTAACATCATTCCCATGTGTGACCATGGAATTATCCCCAGTTAAGTGTTCTTTTATGTCATAATAAGATTTTGTGAAACATGAATTTTGTATATACTTTATCTTATTTATATACATTATATATTGGATATCATTATATTTGATAATGATAAATAATTCATATCTTTAAAAATTATTTATCTAAAATCTCCAGTTATTACTTGAATTTGTCAAATTTATCTTTGTAATTCTGTCACGTTTTCTTTTTTTTTTAATTATTTATTTTTGAGAGATAGACACACACACAGAGTCTGAAGCAGGCTGCAGGCTCTGAGCTGTCAGCATAGAGCCCGATGTGGGGCTTGAACTCATGAACCTCGAGATCATGGCCTGAGCCAAAGTCGGATGCTTAACCGACTAAGTCACCCAGGTGCCCCTGTCACATTTTCTTTTACCTATTTCTAGGCTACATTCTTAGGTGCACACAAATTCATAATTTTTTAATATCTGCTTGGTGAATTGGATTTTGTAACCTTACTGTTATTCTTTAACTCTATTAATGCATTTGCTTTGTTTCCTATTTTGTTAACATTAATATCTCTTCATTAACTTTCTTTTATTATTTGTTTTGCTGGTATATCATTTTATTTTCATTCACATCATTGGATTGGATTTTTATTTTTATTTTTTTAAGATTATTTATTTATTTTGAGAGAGGCAGAGACAGCATGAGTGACGGAGGGTCAGAGAGAGGGAGAGAGCGAATCCCAAGCAGGCTCAGCACTGCCAGCACAGAGTCCAACGCAGGGCTCGACCTCAAGAACCATGAAATCATGACCTGAGCTAAAAGCAAGAATCAGACGCTCAACCAGCTGAGACACCCAGGCACCCCTGGTTTGAATTTTCAAACTCTGATCTGAAAGCTTCAGACTTTTAATCAGTGGGTGTAAGCTATTGTGTGTATTATGGTTGTAAATTACATGTATTAATGTTAGGTACATGTCTTATGGTTGTTATTTGAAATAATTCCTATGTTTTTATTTTTATATTCGCCATGCTTTCTTTTATTTCATAATTTTGTCCTCTGCTGCCTTTGTTGGATAAAAAGCCTGGTTGATTTCTCCTTTCCTTCCTCTCTGCATCCTTGGAAGCTATAGGTTCTATGTCTATTATTTTAGTTGTTACTTCTACATTTTTACCACATATGTAGAAAAGTTTTTCTTTGAACCATGTGAGGAGGGTGACTTAGAATACTTTATTGACAATAATAGCTCTGAATAATTTTTACAAATTCCCTCTATTGAAAAATAAAGTATAATTTTAGAGAACACTTTCTATGAAATCATTTTCATTAACCAATAAATAAGATTCTATGTTCACATGAAATCAGCTTATATTACAAGAATTTAATGAAATTAAATAACCTGTGAAAATGACCTAGGTAATAATAAATCAGAACCAGTAGTCAATATCCTCAATTTAAGTTTTTTGGCCAAAATAGGTCATTCAGACTAAGAAATCTAAATAGTGTTCAATCAATCTCTGATCCATAATTAATAAAAGGATTATGTTATTTTTATTTCCTTTTCAAATTTTTGTTTTTGAAATCTCCCAATCTCAAGTTTAAATGTGCTTATGAAAAGATACAGGTGGGTAGATATACCTCCATTTGCTCAGACAGTTATTGAGGGGTGGTCTTACATCCAGACCATAATGCAAAACTCTTTACATGCCCTGCAACAGAAGACTTGTCCTCAGTGATCTGTTTTATGATCATTTCATTTTACTGCATCTCTCACTTTGTTCCCATATTTACCTACCCCTATCCCATTCCAAAAAAAAAAAAACACACAAAAACGCAGGGCATGGAACACTTCTGGGTTCACCTATTCCCCCAAAATAAATTCAATCAGTAAATACTTTTAAGACCCAGTGCTTTGAAGGCTGTTGAAATTTTCTTTAAAGCTCAAAATTAGCATCAACAATAAACAAAGTCAAAATAGTTAAACACGATTAAAATGTAAAACTTAGGCTTTTGTTGTTAATTTAACCTTAGAATTTAAAAGTGTTCTATACTTAAGATCCAACTTAATATACTGCATAAACCATTTTAAAACTTGGAAAGCAGTCTATATTTGTCTGAAATTGTGTTTAAAATCAATTGCAACCATTAGTTTATTCCAAATAGAACAAATTATTTTAAAACAAGCTGTATTTTTCTATTACTTAGAAATACATTTTGTTGTTAGGAAATATATATAAACTTCTTCACAAGAAGATTTGTGATCTTCACAAATCAAGGACAAAGTAACAATTGCATTCAAGGACACAAGTACCATTAGGATTCTCCCTTCATATCTGGCTTCCATTCTTTGAATATCTGATTTAATCTTCTCTTTCTCTTTGCAGACCAACTGCTGCTGTTCTTCTGGTCTCCTGAGCAGGAAAGATGGCTGTTGATTTCTCCTGAATTGTATAAGCACAGCATCAAATTCCCAGAGAGAAATTGATTTTGCAGACACTTTTTTTTTTCTAAAATGATGTTAGAGTCTGATGGGTGCAGCGTGGGTGAAGTACCCAAACTGCTGGACAGTTGTTTGTAACCAGCAGACCAGTAACTAGAGAAGGGACTGCAATTTGTTTTACTTGGGCTAAGAGAGTCCTTCCCTGAACCTATCAACTGCAATCAGCAGTTGTAGACCATCATCCTATATGGCAGTCAACATTATAGCCATTATATTCTCTGACGCCAGTGAAGTTTTCAGCATTGAAATAGTATTGTTTGGGCATATCTTTGTTTTTTTCTTGGCAATTCCTGGGAATTGCAACAAAGAAGCATTCTGAAAGTTAAAGAAAGGGGCTTCACTTGACTCCTTTAAGAGTCCCTCGTGTCAGTGATAGAGTCTGCGGAGGGTGGTAAAGAGGGTAAGAAGTACGGGTGGTAAGACCCGTACTTGCCAAGCCCTTGTCATGATAAATTTCAAAAATTGAAAACTTGTCAGACTTGGCACTGAATCTAATGATAATAATACATGTCTGGAAAACGGGTTAACATAGTTAACACAGAGGAAAGACATTATTTCAATTCCTTCGTCCCCTCTAGATAGAGTAAAACTGTGTAGAAATAACACATCTATGGTCATCATCTATGACCACCACTCTATCAGGGCCTATTGGGTGGAGAAGGGCCTTATAGGCTTGCTTGTACCCTGCACTGGCCCCAGCCTGTGAGTCCCATTATGTTTGTGCAGTTCAGGACAGAAACAGAGATTCGGATCAAGGGTTCTCTGACATTGCAGATTTGTATTCTGAGTGATCATAAAATAGTGCTGCCAATAGCCTTTGCTTTTATAGCTCTGTGGGGAGACAAAGAAAATAAGATTAAGGAGAAACTGAGAAGTTGTGATAGAGTGCATTTGAGGCGTTCCAAAAGGGCCCTTGGTCTATAAGAGGAGAAATATACATATGTGTTCAGAACAAAACCATTCTTGCCAACATCAATGAAAGGCGTTTTGAAGGTACTGTACCTTGGCATTCAGCTGGATACAATTGAATTTTTTCAGGTGCTGATTTGTAAACTAACAACTTTAAAAAAGCTCTTTGTTGCTTTACAAACATGAAGTGGTGTGATTCCTCTGGGAATTCTGAACAAGCAAATATTTTTGTTAGACATGGCAGTGTTTTACAGGAATATGTTACTTTCATTGGTTTCAATGTAAATCCTGAGAAGAATTTTTTACTTCCCGTGTAAAGGGCTTGGCAAAGCATCCCATCTAGGAATCAAGCCTATTAATATGTGAATTACATACACAGCTCCCAAGGCGTGGATGGGAGAATAAACTTCATACTCCGTATATGCAGCAGCTATATTAACATGATAGATTTTCAGTCTCTACAGGATCCATTACTGTGTTTTGGGCCAATAGTCCATGAATTTGAAGGATTTATACAATGGACCATAACAGCTCCTTAGGTACGATTATGTCCCATCAGATGAAAAAATGTCTTTTTAAAACCTTCCTATTAACCTGTTTGCTCCATAGACCATAATCCTTTGAAGGTTAAATTATATACATAGCAAAATGGGCCAGATCACCTCATTTTGTGTTTTAAAATGTATTTATAGTGAAAAAGCTCTCCAAGATGGGAGAGTGGGAATTGTACCCAAGAGTACCATCAAATCAAGGTGATTTTTAAATGTGAGCAACAGGTACTACTTGCAATTTCTGCTAAGGAAAGAAATCTTGATGATCCAAAGATAATACTGACTCCTTTATGTACCATTTACATTCAAAATCATCTAAAAACGGATCAAACAATTGAATACAACCTTAGCAGTCAAATAACGTGAGATAACGGCTCTTAAATCTCAGGCAGGCACAAAGAATCACAATAAAGACGTATGCTACAAATTAAATGGAAAAACATTGTTAAAATATTATGCTGCCTATGTGTTATTTATTTTTGGTATGTATAGGAGAAGAATGAGGTCACCTGAATTTTGTTTGTTGTTCTTTTCTTTTTCTTTTGAGAGAGAGAAAGGGAGCCCAAGTGAGAAAGGGACAGGGAAAGAGCAGGGGAGAGAAAGAGAGAGAAGCGGGGCTCACCCCAAAAGCAGGGCTCGGGCTCACCAGATGTGGGACTCAAATTCACAAACCATGAGATCATGACCTGAGCCCAAGTCAGATGCTTAACGACTGAGCCACCCAGGCATCCGTGGGTCGCATGAATTTTGAATTATTGATATGATTTTATTTTTTTCACAAATACTGTCGTACCTAGTATTTTGTTAAATAAGGCTAATCATTTAATGCATTTTAATTAATGTATCAATAAAGTCTAAATTATCAATTTAATATTCCTCTCAGATAATAAGAGGCTACGGCTACCACTGCTCTAAGCCACAAAAGCAGCTATAAATATGGAGTTGCTGGAGAGAAGTACTTGATGATCAAAGCATTGCTAAACAGTTGCAATGAACCACAAACCAGCCTCCAACTACCTAGAACCCGTCCTGACAGGCATGGTGGCTCTCATTTCAAAGATAAGCACTGATGGCACAGAAATGTTTAAGATTTGGAGTGTGTAGGCTAAACAATTCAATTAAAATATTTGAAATCAGAATAGTGAATGGCTCAATTCTGAGAAAAGATGATTGTTTTTTCAGTCAGGTACTTTGGTGAATGCCTTTCTACTCCTATCCTGACATGTTGTTCTCCTTCTTCCTTTGAATTCCTATTAGCGATGTTCATTATTTTTTCATAAGCTTTGAGATCTTTGGAGAAATGACAATATAAATCTAAAGAGAAACAGAAAATAAACGCAATGTAAATATAAAGAGGACCAGAAAATAAATGTCTGTGAACTGTCCTACTGCCCTCTTCTTTTTAGCAAATGAAGAGGTGGAAAGAATGGACAAGGTAATAAAAAATGACCAGAAAAATGACATCATCCCTAGGTAAAAAGTCTCCATTTTCTCACTCAAATGTGTTCGTCTTCTGTACCCCACTGAGTCCTTATCAGTACATGGAGGGTGATAATACACATCCTTACTCTCTCATGATGCAGTTCTCCTTTGGATAGAGATCTGTAAATGGATTTAATTTTAACATGGATTCCCTTCCAATCTGTATGCTCTGCCAGCTCATTTGTGAGCCTATGCATTATTAAATATGTTGTGATAATTAGGAAAGCTACACTTAAATGGGATCCTTACTTAGCCTAAATATAAACAACCAGTGCAGTTGTGTTGTCTTTCTAGACATTTCTCCACAATGGTAGAGCAATTAAAACTGGAAAAATCCAAATAGTTTTTTTTTTTCTTTCTCTTTTCTATATCTGGCATGATAGAGGCCCATTCTTATTCAACTCAGCTCTTTCTTTTAAAAATATGTGGGAGAGAGAGGGGGTAGATTTCTACTCTAAAGACCTCCAAGACTATTGGCTTCCTCTTTGCCTTCATTTTTGGGTTGAGGCCCCCATATCACAACAGAAAGATGTTCTCACTCTGCTTCCCTAGGCATTTATGATCTGCTCTTACAAAGCACACTTGAGGAATGGCTAGGCAAACCACATGGCTGAAATGCCTTTTGGGTTTACTCTTTGATTCCCAAGCTCTAACTGGAGTTATGTAGAGACCAAGAAAAAGAGCATTAAACATCCACACAGAGCCACAGAAATCCCCCCTTTTCTCTCTTATTTTGGAGGCCTGTGGGAGTGCCTTCCAAAAGGAAAGGTTACAATTACACTGGCTATTATTTAAATCTGCTTCTTGACATTGAGGTAATGTTCTCATTTCCTCTCCAAGTGGACCATTCGTCCGGTTAGGCAATAGAGCTTTGTTTTTGTTTTTACTATTTGTTCTTCTTTGTTTTGTTTTCATTTTTGTATTATCCAGTTGTGAATATTTAGCAATGAAAATGACAAGCACAAATTCATGAATATAAATGTTCTCTTTGACATTAGGCCTGACATAGCCTGCAAGTACAAACCTTCTGTGGAAAGGATTTTATCTTACTCCCTTGTAAACCACTAATCACACCAATTCTTAATGGATTAATCTTCTAAAAGATATAATGAATATGGGAGTATTGTGTATTTCTTGTTGCAGAATTTTGCCATCTTCTAAGATTCAAGTTTGTAAAAGGGGAGTGATGTTGAGAGTTTCAAACCCCCCCAAAAAAATCTCTCAATTTTTGTATGCTAGGTATTCATGATTGTGACCTAATTTGAGCTCTGTGCACCAGATCAGCATATGGGTTGGGCATAGATCTGCAGACGATAACATAGTAGAGAGAGCTAACCTTCCTTCCCCGTCTCCTCCCAGGCAAAAACGTGCACCAGTCACACTGCTGAGCATTAGGTTAACCTAATGTTGCCCTTGATGGGAGAAAAATATCAGGTTCATTAATATTGTAAATAATATGATCAATTGGGAACACATTGTGTCAACTACACATTAGAAACATTTGCTTTTAAAACCTTTTGCAGCAATTACCCAATTGGTATTTATAAATTACAATCACACACACAGATCAAGGAAACTCACTAGAGCAATTACCTATGCATGAATGATTTCACCTTTCAGGACACTAGTAAAAGTAAGACATCAAATAAAATAGTTTATCTTTCTCTGTGGTCTAGAAATTGAGAGCTAGTCATGCTTAAAAATTAGCATTAGTGGTCCAGGTTAAGGTCATGTGCCAATCCCAGTGATTCACAAGTAAAGAAAAGAAATAAAGGAAAGGATAGAAGAAAAATGGAAAATAGAACAGAAAGAAGGCAGCCAGCATTGAATTAGCCTAGAAAACTTTAAAGCAGATATGCAAACATCTATCTGTACTTTTCATAAATAGATTCAAGAAATAATTGGTAGCTAGCTAGCATCAGATCCCTAGCTGGAAATAGTTTCTGAAACAAAGCCTGAAGACATTTGTGTGCACACCAAAAAAGCTATATAACATGCAATTCGACTATTCCATATAGATGGGATACACCGACCATCTTTAGAGTTTTGGACACAGCCTGGTTCCCACGAAAATAGATTTCCTCCTTTTACTTCACAGAGAATGGTAGGTTTAAGGAGGAAGGAGGAGAAGGTAATGGAGCAGTATTGAATCTTTTGGGAAAGTACTGGTACAAACACCCTATGATGGCTGGCCCAATTGCACAAATCAGTTTCCCTCTGAAGCTTCCGTTGGTATGGTGACAAATCACTGTAAAGCATAAATGATTTAAAAATACACGATAATGTTGAAGTTACAAGCTACCCAATAATTATCCCAGGGCGCGATGCAGCTGTTTGATATTATTATCAAACGCTTTAAAAGAGAGATGTCACCACTTAATCTAATTCCCTACAAAGTCATACCTTAACTACATTTTCTGTATGTTGTCTCCTGCTTCGCTCCTAGGATATTTCTGTAAGGAAAAGCACAGTGGATCAAACTTGATTATGCAATAAGTTAGACCACTCTATTGTCTCATTTAGGTCCAAAAAGGATGAACAGATTGGTTGTGAGACAATTCTTCTGCTCAGTCAATTCTTACTCTAGCCATGTTGGGTTTCTTCAAACCTGAGAAGATCAACTGGCCTTTGTTCTTGCTCATTCCTCTGTCTCATATGCTTCCCCCATATTCTCATGGTCCATTAAAGCTCTCACCCAAACTTCACCTGCTAGGTGATTGCTCCCCCCTTCTCCACTCCTTTATCACTCCATCCTCTTACCATGCTCTGTTTTTCTGCATAGTACTTATCATTCTCTGAATGTGTTCTATCCATTTATCTACATACCACAATATAAGTTACATAAGAGCTGGAGTTTTGTCTCTCCTGTTCACTATTTTCCTCATCAGTATCTGGCTTGTAGAAGACATGCAATGTGCAAATGGTGAATAAATGCACTTACTGATTACTCATACATAGAAACTAGCAACTAGTTATTGACCCAATGGCTGGTTATACTCCTGGTTGTAGCTCTAAAACTTTAAGACTGTTGTAGTTCTACCAACGTTCTTATTGCAATGAGCTATATATACACACCTCTCAACCGTAGGCAGCAAGGTGTTTAGCGTCGGATATGTAAGAATACATTTATCTAAAAAAAACAATGAGAGAAACAAAGCATTGCATTGTGTAACATACTTGGCTGGCTTTGACCCAAGATAATCAAAACCCCAACACAACCCTTCCTAATGAGAGATGTACCTGCTTCCCATTCTTGTAAAAACTCTTAGCGTGGGTATTCATTTGTGCAATACCTGGACAATAAGGAATCGTATTTTCAAATCGTATCAGTTTGTGTCATAACCTTAATGTTACTTAAAGCTACACCTTCAGGAAAATCTGTTTGAAAATAAAAATAATTACTTAAGTATAGTGTTCATATTGTGGAATTTTGGAAAAGTAATCAGGGTAGACAGCTACTACTTTGTGTTACAAATCTCAATGTGAAATTTCAGAAATTCTCCCTGCATTAAAAATGAATTAACTGTGTGATTATTAATTGTGCATATTCCAATCCCTTTGTGCTGTACTGCATGTTTCTTGAATCTCATTTGAATCCTTTGGCTAAGTAATGTGTCAAGGGGGGTACAAGCCTGAATGCCTGAGTTATTTAAAAGGCAGGACAGCACTTCCAGATTAGAATACCAATGAGTGGGGTTAAAAAGGCTCTGCTGTAGTTGGAGGGCAGCTCTCAGTCTGAGAAGTACCTGAAAAGGACCTCTATGGACTAATTTTCAGAATCACATTGTAATGTGGGCTCATGTCAATCATCAGAACAGACAGCTTCATCCCATGATATAAACTAGTTATACATTCAAGAGCTGCCAGACGATCTTCATTAAAAAGGGACTTAGCATTAAAGGAAGAAGGTTGTTTTATTACAACACTTCAAACACAGTTTTTTGTTTTATATGTTCTCAGAATTCTTTTTTGTTCTTTGCTACAATATCAAAAAAGTACCACAGAAGAAGGAAAACATTAAATATTCCATTTTTTAATAGGAATCAAGGAAGCTTTCTGGTTTAAGGCATTAAAATCATATACATTTTTCCTAAATTTATTCATGGCTTTGAATAACAAAAAGAAATCTCTAGATGTAATAGGAGGATGTTTTTAATCTTTTGTGGGAAGGGATTTGCAGAGCTGACTACTCAAGGTAAAATATCTACTGGCAAAGTATATCAGTGAGAGCTTTATACATATAAATTTGTATAAAAGCTTTGGGCTCTCCACAGTTTCCAGATACCAGTTAGATATTACAATTGGTGTCATTAAAATTTAATATAATTGTGTTAGGAGGAAAACAGGAACAATATCCATGTAAGTAAATCATTGACATTGTAATCTAGTATTTAAAGAAAACTTAACAGGGGTTTAATAAAACAGATAATGTCTCTTTTTACCTATATTCCAAATGTCATATCAACACCTTAATTTAAATATATTTGTACAAGTCAGGTAACCTCTTCAAAATATCCATCACATACACCTATTTACCTAATCATCTCGCTTCTGTCACGAAAAATGTCAACGTGAATGGCTTGGTAAATGGAATTAAAACAATTACGTAGTCTCCTGCAAATAAGGTATTTGCCTCCTAGGCTACCATAAGCTGTTTTCTGTCATTCGCTTTCAGTGAAGAAAATGCAGCGTTGTGAACCATTGTCTTTCCTCCAATTCCAGTGCATGGAACTTCAAGTTGCCTTCATTATTTAAGAGTGTTCCTGATAGATGTATGGATACTGATTTATAGAAAATTCATTATAAACCACCATTTTCAACTTTTCCATATGACACAATATGCTATTTGTTCATTTTTAGTGTTTCCCCTCTGGAGTTCACGTGGAAGTAAAATCACCAAAACTACTCATGAAAGCCAGGGAACTGTCCTGGTAGGACTTTCTCCCACTATCGGGACAAATAGAGCTTACTTAAAAGTCTTCTGATGCTCAAAGACCAAGGGCTATGATTAAAAAAAAAAAAAGTCTGAAACCTCTGTCTTCACTGTTTCTCCCATGCAATGTCTTGTTATGCACAATTATCCATTTCTTATCATCTTCATATAAATAGGCTCCAAAATTCACAGCATAGAAACGACGGAGCACCCTTTCAATGCTTTTAGTACTCATAGCATTCAAAGCAGGTGGTAAATTTTAGCAGCCAAAATTTGAAAAAAGCCATAAATCAAATTTTTGTCTGATCCCCACAGTACTGTGGAAACATGCAAAATGGAAGAAGCAAAGAGAAGAATGTTACATATGTTGCCGGTACTTTCTCTCCTCTTCAGATTTCTCTATTTCATAGTTTTATACCACTGACATGTTGCTGCTTCATCTATACTCATAATCTGGCTAATGATAAAAACTCAGAAACACATTTTAATGAATAAATTTAAAAATATCAAACAAATAAAGTCATGGGGTGCCCAAGTGCCATTTTGATGGTAATTTAATGAAAAATTGGCTGGAAACATACAAAATGGGGCTGCATATAAACTGGCCTTGAATTTACTGCTCCTTGTTACTGGATTCAGGGCAAAAAAAGTGTTAGCTCATTGAATTTGGCTGTTTGTTCAAAATATTTCAATACAAAAATCATTAAAAAGATTAAATCTTGTTCTTAAGTTAAATGGCTGGGATTCATGGTAAAGACTTATAAGTTGGGAATACCTAATTAAATTAAATTCTATTATCTCTAACTAAGAATATCACAGAAAAAAACAACAACAGAAAAAGCCTATGCTATTTATATTACAGTTAGATTTTCATCTCCATGAAAGTGTATTTTATGAATATTTTTAAATGTTTATTTTTTAGAGAGAGAGACAGAGCACGAGTGGGGGTGGGACAGAGAGAGAGAGACAGAGAGAGAGAGAGAGAGAGAGAGAGAGAAAGAGAGAATTCAAAGCAGGCTCCAGGCTCTGAGCTGTCAACACAGAGCCTGACACAGGGCTTGAACCCACGAACCATGAGATCATGACCTGACCAAAGTCAGATGCTCCACTGACTGAGCCACCCAGGTGCCCCTATTTTATGAATTTTTAACTTAATCTTCACCTTTCTGGTTAAGGATAGTTTTACGACCAAATATTTTCTTAAATTATATTGTATTTTCCTATTTTGATACATTTAAATCATTTAAGTTTAAAATCAACACTGTTTATTGACATATTTTAAATTTTATTTTGTCTGTTTTCTCCCTATCTAAACTGTTAAAGAAACCTGAGAAATGAAAAAAGTACACCTGTTAATACTTTGTGATTCTGTTCTGTATCTTGTCATCAGATGAGCCCTACCAAAACTCTTAACCCTGACACATGGATCTTATACCAAGACGTCTATTTGTCAGATATACTCATCTATTTCTTGAAGGACACAGTAATTTTCAGCATTAATACATATATGGGTTAGTCAGATATTTTTAATGCACTGTGTTTACGGACCATTGTCTTTAGCATATGAAATAACCGAAAAACTCATCAGTCGTGGGCACAAAAAATACCTGGAATACTAACGTCTTATTTTCTATGGAAGCACCTTCTGGGAAAATCTCAATGCGTGTTCTTTTTCCTCATAGAGCTTCTATGTACTATTTCCATACCATGGTAACTTCTTAGTAAACATAGCTGTGGAATGACAGCTACAAAGGAATGAATCGATATACTCCATGATTATTTAAAACTCTTCAGCAAAAACTTGGCTAAAGGGGAAAGTGGTGTAGCTGTGTTCTATGAATCTTTAGGGTAATATTGCAAGCACACTTTTGGCTCTGTTGGGGTTTATGAAAAGGTTAAGAAATTTGCAGAAATTATACAAATGTATTGAAATATATAACTGGATCATTAGAAACTAGAATTCCAACTGAAGAAAGGACCTGACTGCCTTTATTTCACTTTATGTGTGTGTATACACACACACACCACACACACACACACACACACACACACACACACACACACAAGTGTATACATACATATGTAACGTACACACATAATGTGCATATCTATGCATTCATATTTATATACATATCCATATTTACATACTTACTACAATAAACACATGACACAATTAAATGAATGAATATGTATGTATACATACATATAGATATATCTATCTTAGAACTTTATTTCATATAGTATATATTTCTTAACCCTTGTTTAATGAAGCATGTTCTTGATATTTAGTAGAGATGATTAACTAATTTCGAATAAAAATACATTCTTCCTACAGGAAAGAAACACACACACATATACATACACATGCATGTATACAACACGTACACATGTACATATGTGTATACCTTTGTACAGACACATATGTGCACATATACATATACATACATAGAGACACTTTTATTTAAGGAAAACATATGTATATTTTTAAATATATCAGGCGCTTGGGTGGCTCAGTCAGTTAAGCGTCTGACTTTGGCTCAGGTCACGATCTTGTGGTTTGTGAGTTCGAGGCCTACGTTGGGCTCTGGGCCTGCTTTGGACTGTGTGTCCCCCTCTTTCTCTGTCCTTCCCCCACTCATGCTCTGTCTCTCTCTTTCTCAAAAAATAAATAGACATTACAAAATAAATATATATGTCAATGTTTACACATATTATAAATATATGTATATAAATATCTAAATGAAATGTACATTTAATGATGATTTGTTCAAAAACAACAGTAACTTACATAAATTAGAATGTAGAACCAAGAACAAAACATATTCAGATTTATCCAAATTCATCCTTGTGAGCCTCCCATTGAAATATTACCGACCTCATTGTCACAAATTTAAAAGGAAGGAGAAAACTGGGGACGGAAGCGGGAGGCAGAGATAGACACTGAGGCAAAGAAACATAAATATAGCTGATCCAACCTGACAATCCTTTACCGAGCTTCAGGAGGCTTTCAATGATAGTATTCTAAAAAGGCTTCCATGTAACAGCAGTAAAGACACCAGCAACAGCCACTTCAGGCAGTTCAGATAGAGTTTCCCTCCGAGGATGGAAAGAAGTGATAAGTGGAATGCAGCTGTAAGCATCAGGACTTAGAAAGGTTTCTCTACTTTATATATTGATGGCCGAGTGGAAAGAATGCGCAACAAGGTGAGAATCTTGCTGGTGAAACAAAAAACCAAGGAAAGGCAGTCAATAAAAAGGTGGGTAGCAGTACAGTTGCAAGATGAGAAACCTTGAAGTTAAATGGCATTTTGCAATTCGTTGTAAAAGGAAGAACAAAACCACTGAGACTGAACAAGAAGAATCTCAAAAGGATTCTCCATTTACAAACGTGCCTTCAGAAAAACTGAACATGGAAAAAGGAACAGGCTTCAGATCTGATTATACTTCATCACAGCCTCCGGATGAAGAGTGAAACACTGTGTAATCTTCTGTAGATATGTTTTGACACGTGTGTAAAAAAATAAAGTTGGAAACAATTTACTGATTCATAAAATCGAGACAACTATTATAGAGTCAAATTTTCCTTACATCCGAAACAGTATGTAATCCTAATGAAGTGCTTTTAGAATTATTATCTTTACAGATCGATAACTTTTCTAAATCTAGGGACAAATGAAGTGAAGTGAGAGTGAATTTCATGTTTCTCTTTTTGATAAATTTCTCTTTTTGATAAACATTATGATAGACATAAACTGTGGCTTCTTTATTCATTTATGGAGGAGGCATGTACATATGTGTTTATTATTTATTTGGAATATGCCAACACACAGCTATTTTAAAATATCTGTAAGTACTACATTTTGTAAACAAGTAGCCAAAATTTTCAGTTGTTTGTTTGCCTGTTTACCTTTTATAAGGTAGCCAAATTTGCTTGTTTGTGTTTTGAATATCTGAGTGTGGGGTGGGGCGGTGCTGGGAAGGAAGGTTGCATTGTTACTCCATCGGTGAAATTGATCACACTAACCAAGTATGGACAAAAAGAAGCAATATTCCCTTTTTAAAATGTTCTTGCACAAGCATGGTCATATCCACTTCCTCGTAACAGAAACACAGCAATAAAACGTAGGTCTCAAATATCTTAGTCAATTAGGACGATCTACTTTGAAGCAGAATATTCTTCATATTACAACATGATAGTTCCTCCTAACTCTACCGGGATAGGGCTGCTATTTAAAGAAACTGTGGTTTGCGAAATGACGGTAGGACAAAGAAATGTACACAATCCTGAAGGGAGCCGAAAGGACAGATGCTGCAGGCTATCTGAGCTTCTGTTAAATATGAGAAGCAAGGGGCATGAACTTAAGCTAGAGAATGGCCTAGCACTAAAAAGTGCTTCCAACTCTTTTGCAACTGCCCTTTGCGGAATAAACAGCCCAGAAAAAAGATAACAAGCAGCATACACAACAGGAAGGTGGGCAGTGGCTCTGGACAGTGCAATGAGCAATTTAATGAGTAGGAATCCTCAGTGTGCCATTTTCAGGTTAAGTATGTATATGAATGCTCCCCCAAAATGGGCATTTTCATTACAGCTAGAAATATTTTTAGGAGTTTAGGAGTACCTATATTTTTAGGGGTTTAAAATCATACTGTTGAAGGCCAAATATTTCTCTTCTAAATATTTGCAGTTAAGTAACACCTTTCAGGAATTATTAAGAAATCAAAAATGTTTCTATCTGGGAAAATTGTATACACATACAGTTTTATAGTTTGTTTGTTTTTTATATAAAGAGCTAGTACATTTTTAGTCTCCAAATCTAATCCGTCTGTTAAAAATGAAGTTCATTTCTTTAAGTAATCTAATTCAATTCCTTTCCTCTTATCAGGCACCCATAGAGCAGAGGACGTGAGAGAGTTAACAAAAATAAGTATTAATCTTGCCCTCATGAAGCACTTAGGAAGGCATCAGCAATCACGATATTATAGAATTATTACAGCTGGAAAGGGCTTTCGAGGAAACTCCCTTCATTCTGAAGACTGCAAGTGGAAATGTCAAGCGACTTCTATCTAGTTTTGTGATCTGAGCATTCAGATTCCCAATCCTCCATTTTTAAAAAGTTCCATTAAATAGGATGTGGTATCTAAAGCGCTTGCTATACTGCCCGGCACAGAGGTAGCACTTCACAATGGTTGCTAACGCCCTATAAAAAGCCATAGGTAGGA
Source organism: Prionailurus viverrinus (assembly GCF_022837055.1). Classification (NCBI taxonomy): domain Eukaryota; kingdom Metazoa; phylum Chordata; class Mammalia; order Carnivora; family Felidae; genus Prionailurus; species Prionailurus viverrinus. The sequence goes on along the minus strand of NC_062568.1, from coordinate 63,676,246 downwards.
CGGGGAACGCTTGCGCGAACCGACACGAAGCGCAGAGGCCCAGCACACGTTCAGGGTAAGGCTAGGGAGAGTGTTGGGCCACTTTCCAAACGTGTTTTGGCCCTTCCTTTAAGTTGTCAAGCAAATGCTGTTTCTGGTAGCTAAACATTAACCCGGTTTGCAACCAATTCTCCCAGCGTGGTGAGAGCAGAATGTCCTCCAGTCCCTACGGATTAGTGTGGACCAGTGGAGACCGTCTTCCGTCTTTATGTGCCGAGTACCTCTCACATAATAGGTTCTCAATAAAAGGGGCTCCGTAATAGCTGAGTCAAATGACAGCAAAAAAAACAAAACAAAACAAAACAAAACAAAACAAAACAAAAAAACCATGGAGTAATAGGAAAATTCTCACTCCGAAAACCCAAACGTGAATGATGAGGATGTGCTTTGCTCAAATGAAGAAATGCACATGGCACTCCTCACCCCCTTACAAATGTTTTGCTTGCAGAGTTATGGGCACAAGTGTGTCATGCATGGGTGTTTGGGGACACGAGCCACGTCTTTTCATGCAAAGCAACGCGTTGCGGGCGGGTTCTCCCTGTCCTGTCACTGATTATCAAGAGTGACCTGCAGGTTTTTAACCTGAAGGAGCGGGTTTTCGGTTGGCATAGTGCCATCCCGATCTCTCTCCTGACAGAGTGCCTCTTGTTTGACCAACCAGACCAGCTCACCTGTCTGGGACTCTAGATATTTAGGGGAAATTTCTAATTAAGCTAGTTTATACATTTAACATGTCTGGGAAATTGTAGAGTTAATGGCTACAAACCATTTTCGATACTTTAGACAAGGGATCCCTTTTTTTTTTCCTTTTTCCATTTTCAAAACGTGCCTATGGGAAAAGGGAAAAGGGAGAGACCTGTGAATTCAGCCCCTCATCTCCCTTTGTGGTAGCTGTTAAGCGAGTGCATTAGTAGGAAGGAGAAAGGATAATAGGGCTGGTAATTGGCAGGGCTGTCCAACTACACCTCCCCTCTCTCCCACCACTTGGCCCTGCCCAATTTATCTCTCCCATGTCCCCTTGATGCCTCATCTCTTCACCAAACTTTTACAAAGTTGCCCCCTGTATCTGGTGGCTTGTTATGTAAGGATTTTCATCAAAGCTCCCACATGAATGTTCTTCCACTTGTTAAATCAATATTAAAACAAGAAAGAACCCCTAGTTTAAAGCATCCGTGTTGCCAGTCCCCCAGCTGGATGGCCACTGCCAATGGTAAGTGGTGAGGGAAAAGTATAATTAAAACTTCACTTTCAAATAGAGCTCATAGTTTAGACCCAGTAAGAAGCTCTTTTCACCACGTGAACTTTCAGGTGACTGCTCTGAACAAAATAGGTGCTGATTCTTTTTATGTGAAACCCTTAAGATAACTTTAACATGGTCCTTTGCAGCTTAATTTATCATAAATTCCGGCACCATTTATCACTAAATGCAAAATTATGAAGAAATGGCTCTATTAAATCTGAATAACTACTGAATTAAAAAGCTGTTAAATGAGTTGAAGCACATAGTACCGTTAACAATATGTGGAAGCGTGTTTGGCTGGAATAAATTACTTTCACAGTCATCATTTGAAGACAGTCTACCTTTGGAGAAATATGTTCAAAATTTCACATCTTGATTCCCTGACTAAATCCACACGTACTGCTAATGTGCTTTTAAATTGACTTCACAGAGAACGTGAGAAAATGCCTGGTCTGAAATTCTTGGGTATCAAAACAAAATTCCTCTATTTAAAAACTGGAGAAAAGATGACTTTAGAATAGGCGCGTAAAATCTAATAGCAAATTCCAATTAAGATGTGCTTTATTTTCCCATTTTAATCTTTCGAGAAATGGCTTTGCAGTATGTTCGTGGGATCTAGCACACAAATTTCTCAACAATAGCTCTCTCAAGATGAGTATTTTACCATAGCCTATACATAGCACTTTTTTAAATAATAATACAAATATCAGTTCAAACACCTAATGGATTGCTCTTCATCCTGAGAAATTAGTTGGCAATTATAAACAGAGTATTGTTAAAAGCAGGGCTCTGTCACATGAGGTGTATGCCATTTCTATTCTGAAGAGCATTAACAAAAAAGGCTTAAATAGCAAGACATTTATGAACCTCACAGTATAGTATGTGGATTCTAGACTTTTACAGAAAGCACTCTCAGGGTCTGTGCTGATGACAGAGCACTGTTCCCCAAGTCTGTCCCCTTGCAGGCTTTTAGCACATAGAGAGGGGGTTCTTAATTCTTACCCGCATGAGGAGGGCACCTTGGAATGTCTTTAATTATCACCCTGGTCTTGCGGTTAGAAACAAAGACTTTTCAATAATAGTGTCCTATTGCATGTTTAGAGATACTTCAGTGTGAAATCTTCAATAAAGAGGATTTGTGAATGAACTTAATTAGCCCTGTTGAAAACATCCAGAGAACAGCAATCTCATGTCTACAGAGAGGGCTGTGTCTTGGCATGGGGCAGGTTCCTTGGGGAGACTATCTCTGTGGAGAGCAAAGGTACGATTGTCCAAGAAAACGCGAGCTTTATTAATATGTGTACCAAATGCAACATCTAGTTTATAGAAAGCAGTTTATTTGACTATTCTCAAAGCCAACCAGATATGTTGTTTTACAGGATTTCCAAAATATCTATGGACACAATGAGAATTTACACACCACACATACACACATGCATGGAGGCAAATTGTTGAATTCCAAAGTAGTACAGACATACCTTTGCTTTGTCTTTCTGTTTTAAAGGAAACTATACGACTATGTAGAAAAGAAAGCACATATCAATAAGGGCTATTTATGCAACAATGGTTTCTTTCTTTTCTCGTTCTCATGCACCCCTTCTCATCCTCCATTCTGTCAGCCCATTTACCCCAGGAAAAGAGCTTGATAGTACCTAAGTTATTATGTGAGGCGAGTCAGAGAGAGAGAAGGATAGACCACAGAAATTAGAAGATTGAGTGAAGGGAATAGAGTACTTACCTTCTGAGTGCAAAACATAGTAGGTCATTCTCTAAGAGCCATGAGAGACTCTAGTAGGCTTTGGTAGCCGTGGGGGACTTTGAATCTGGTACCCACATCATTCTCTCTTGTCCCATTTAATTGTATCAGAGAGTGCTCTCTGCTTAGGATATGTCCTTTAATTCTACAAAGCTAAGGAACCTTGGAGGAAGCTATTGAGGTGGTTATAAAACTTAAAAATCTTATTTGTTTATTTGCTTGTTTGTTTGTTTTCTTGGATTTCTATCATAACTTTCCTGTCCCAGTTTAATTGGGGAAAAAGTAGGTAAGGATTCAGGATTCAGGATAGTAATCTATCCCAGATTAAAAATGTTGTACTTGGCTGAGACTCCCTCATGCTGTGATGCTGACTCAGTGAGTGTTTCTAAGATGAAGGATCCTTCAAGCATACACTCTGAGGAACCAAATTAAGTGACACCATTGAAACTAGAAATCTGAAAGTCATCTCTTATATATTTCCCTTTCGGTCATCTTCCTAGTGGCAGGAAAAATTCTAAAGGTCACCCCCCCCCCCCCCACCAAGTTTCCTGTCCCCGAATGCTAATCTAGAAAATGCTGTGAAGGGATGTTGCAGATGGAACTAAGGATACTAATCAACTGATCTTAAAATAGGGAAATAATCTAGGTAGAACCAAGCAATCACAAGAGCCCTTACAAAATAAAAGAGGAAGGCAGAAGAGTCATTGAGAAAGCTGAAACAGTGTGAGAACAATCCAACACACCATGGTTCGGCTGTGTGGAAGGATCGAAAGGATGCTGCTAAAAGTTCAGGGCCATCTCCAGATGACAGCCAGCAAGAAAAAAGACCTTAGTCCCATAACCACATGAAACAGAATCAGTAAACAGCTTAAAATGAGCCTGGGAACAGTTACCTCCTAGAGCCTCCAGCCCCACTGAACACCTTGATTTCACCTTGTAAGACTAGAAGCGAAGAACCAGTGGAACCCCTTGGACTTCTGACCTACACAGCTGTGAGATGGTAATAAATGAGTACTGTTTTAACCACCAGATTTGTGGTAATTTGTTATGGCCGCAGTAGCAAACTAATACACTCCATTTATTCTGACATTAAGTTCTATTCTCCTCCTTTATTTCTGGAATCCACCCCTTCCTCTCTTTGTTCATTGCCACTATTCCACTGAATTCTCATAATTCCTTCACTGCATTACCAAAATACTCCTAATGGGTTCCCTCTTTTTGTCTTCGTTTATCCTCAATCTATTCACCTTAGTACTGTAGGGATATTGTTTCTGAAACACATCTCTATGGCTTGTATGTCAGGATGGTTGATTTACTGCACACAATGATCTCTCCAAGACCCAATTATGATTTTACTATATAACACTTCAAAGTCATAAACTCATGATTTATAAAAACAAACCGGAAGAAAGTTTATAAGTGGTAAAAAAATGTCCCTACATTTCTAGAAAGTGGAAAGCATAGAAATGACTGGCTATTCAAGCGACAGGGCAAACAGATCACTGCTTGGATCCTTAGAGAGGGTTCTGCAGCCAGAGGGGGAGCCCATAAGCTCAGCAAAACTTAACAAATCTGGGGTTTGCAAGGGCAAAGTATGACTGGGAGCGGGGGAATGAGCAAGGGGATGAAATCATGAGGCCTAATGGAAAGTCAAAAAACATAACATTTGAATTCCCACTTTTTCTACCTCTGTGCACAAAGCAAATGTTCTACTTAAAGGAAGTGAGCAAACCACCTGTGGAGGGTAGGGCAGTGGGTGTGTATCTGGAGCACACAGAAAAATAGGATTTCTATTATTGGCTGCAGGCACAGCCAATGGCAGGCTCATTGATGACTCCCCAGGTAATGAAGTCTGTCAATGGGGAAGCAGCTTTTCTCCCATTTCCCTCTTTTTTTTTTTTAAGTTTACTTATTTATTTTGAGACAGGAGAGACAGAGAGAGTGAGCGGAGGAGGGGCAGAGAGAGGGAGAGAGAGAATCCCAGACTCTTTACTGTCAGCACAGACCCTGCACCGGGGCTCAAACTCATGAACCGTGAGATCACGACCTGAGCTGAAATCAAGAATCTGATGCTTAACCGACTGAGCCACCCAAGTGCCCCCCTCTCACTTTGTTCTTATACATGAATGATCTTATGAGGATCATGAGACATTTGATGAAATTCTAGACTACAAAAGAGAAATTTCAGAGGAAACATAATTTCAATGAATACAAGATTTTGTTTTAAGCTCTAAATTGTATCATCAGAAAGACTTAAGAAGACATTACTACCTGAAACAAACAAACAAAAAACATAATGTTATGAGAAAAAAGGAGTCACAGAGAATGAGGGAGAAATTTTATACACTAAAAATGTGATTACCAAAATAAGAAATCTTATAGATGGGTTTCAGGAGAAAAATCAGTAGTCAAGAAGCCAAACAACAGAAATCAGAAAATACAAATTAAAATTATTTTTAAAATGTAGAGGATTAATCCAGAAATTTTATAATCATGCTATTAGGAATTCTAGAAAGTAATTAAATAACAATTAGCAGAGGATTGCCCAAGGCCAAAGGGCATAAGCTTTTAAACTAAAAGTGGCCAGCACAACTAATGAGAAAGAACCAGAACTAGACATGTTATTCTAAACTTTCAAAATGCACACTTAAAACATTTGAAAAGCTTCCAGAAAGAAACATATGTCTCTTAGTGCGAATCAGTCTGGCATCAGAGTTATCATCTTCACCAATGTATATTAAAAGGAAGAAAATAAAACTGCAATGTTCTGCGGGAAAATATTTTTTTTTTTTTTTTTGCTTAGAATTCTATACCCAGGCAAATTATAATTCCAATGTGAGGGTAAAAGTAACTCTAATTTTATACATGAAAGAAATCATAATTTACCTCTTAACTCTTTCTTCTGAAATTATTTAAAATCTGTTCTACCTAGGGGCGCCTGGGTGGCGCAGTCGGTTAAGCGTCCGACTTCAGCCAGGTCACGATCTCGCGGTCCGTGAGTTCGAGCCCCCGCGGCAGGCTCTGGGCTGATGGCTCAGAGCCTGGAGCCTGTTTCGGATTCTGTGTCTCCCTCTCTCTCTGCCCCTCCCCCGTTCATGCTCTGTCTCTCTCTGTCCCAAAAAAAATAAAGAAAACGTTGAAAAAAAAATTAAAAAAAAATTAAATCTGTTCTACCTAAATACAGGCAAAAAGTACACATGCACACAAAAGGCTAATTGGATATTCAGGAAACAGTGTGTACGAATTAGGAGAGCAATAAAGAAAAGATGCAGGGTGACCTGATGTGCATAGGCCTAGAGAGAAGTTAGTCCCAATGGGAAATAAAGGAAGGAGGTTTTGAAGGGGATACAGACAGGGAATTTCAAAGATTTTATATTATTATCAATCAATTGGAAGTCTTTAAACATGCATTTAAAAGTCCTTAGGTATGACAAAAATGCATGAAAAAGGAAGACATTAAGAAACCAAATACTGCTCAATAAAAATAGATTTAAATAAAGTCTGTAGATTAACAATCATGTTCCAGTGATAATTTCCTTAGTTTTGATCATTGTACTATGGGCATACAAGATGTTAACAATAGAGACCTAGGTGAAGGATGTACAGGAATTCTCCATACTATTTTTTGTAACATTAAGTCTAAAATCAATTAAGCACCCCCCAAAAATTAAGCAAAAAAAAAGATGTGATAGTTGTATGCAACATGAATGTACAGTGAACGATAATTATGTAGTCAAGATGCAAACGATAGAAAATAATAAAAAAGCAATTATTAATTTAGTGTATGCTGTAACTTTGGTTTTGTCTGCATCAAAAACAGTGTTAGCTGAATAGAACACTGCCATGGTAGATGGTCAAAATGTCAAAATAATAGCCCCTCGCTGCAGCTCTTACCAGGATTCACCTCAGAAAATTACCTGCTCCTGGAGAATGGAATTAAGCAAAGTGTTAACTGAAAAAGTCACGAACTAAGAGACAGATGTGGAAATTGGGAAGAGTGTGCATGAACAGGAAGATGTTTACATTTTTCAGTGGCTGAGGCAAAATCAATGATGATTTACTGGAGCTTCTAATCATGATTAGTGTCTGTGCAATGGCCACAGCCAACTGTATTTCTCCCTCACTTTACCCTAGACATGGGCAGAATAAGAAAACCAAAAGCCAAACCCTGACCTTGACCAAACTTGATCAGCACAGCAAGACACTGATCCTACCATCTTCACGGCATACATGTTTCTAAGATTCAGAGCTTAATGATATCCCAGTGAATAGATTGTGCATGCAGCCGTCCTAAAGTAGATGAAAAATAACAACTCTGAGTGAAGCGACTATTTTCTCACCTAATACACACAGAGCTGAGTGACCTCCAATGAAGGCCACCGGAATGCCTTTGTCATGATTGACAAAGATGAGACTAGACCAGTAATATGGAGTCCGTGGACATAGGGGGGATTATAAAGGATCAATTGACCACCATTGTAGCTGCCAACAGGTATGCTTTTGCCATGAAATGAGTGATATCCTTCTCTATGCTGGAAACACTTGAGTTTTAGGCCCTCCTGACTCATGGAATCTCTCCTGATGTAACCATTTCTTGCATCAACATCTTGCATCTTGTACTTTGATGGAGTCATAGTCACCAATACCATACCTCTCCTAGGACCTGTCTACGAAGATGAAAGCAAGATCTGCAAGGACCAAACTGTTTCCAATAACTTAATTACATTCTAGAACGAAGTCCCAGCAAGCTGACAAAGAATGAATATATAAATATATATTGGATAGATGATACATACTGTGATTTTTAGCTTTTCGTATGGTACAGGTCATACTATATAAATGTATATGTGAACACAGTTAATATATTTTAATGTATATAAACACAATGTATATTATATGTAATATATATTTTGTAGACAAAAAAACACAAAAAAAGGGTAAAAATCACAATACCACCCATCAATCCAATTAAAAAAATCATCAGGCATGCAAAGAAGAAAACAAAACACAATAGAATAAGCAGAAAAATCAGTCAACCAAAACTCTCTCCTAAATGACACAGCATACACACACACACACACACACACACACACACACACACACATAATTACCAAAGACATTCTCAAAATGCTAAAACTGTATTCCCATACTCAACAAGGTAGAAGAAAGATTGAACATGTTAACTAGAGGCATGGATGACAAAAAACCACTCAGATCAAGCCTCTGGAAATAGAAATCATAAGGCTTGAAGTAAAAAATATGCTGTTGAATAGTTTCCTTCAAATCATTAAGAAATGAAAACTCATGTGAAATACCACTATCAGAAATAATCACAGTTTAACATAGTGCAATATCCTGCCTAGTAATTACACAGTATACTTGGATATGTGTATATATGTGCAAGTAATTCTATATAAAGTGGTTTATACCACACGTTTAAATAGCATCAAACTTAGCAATGTAGCAACTTGTGAACAGATGACAGAAGTGCAAATGTAAGAAGTCAAGAATACAGGGAAACTATGGCAGTTAATTCTTTCTTAAAGGAATCAAAATATGCTATTTCTGTTCAATACACACACACACACACACACACACACAAATATAAATATGCTGTTTAAAATTTTAGTGGAAAGCTGTTACCAGAAATAGTGACATATTGAGATTGGTAAAATGTAGAAAAAGAAAGTGTGGGTGATATAAGTAATCATCACCTATTATAGCAAATTGTAATCAATAATGTCTATGGTAGATCAATCAAGAAATCAATTAACATATTTGGAAACATATAGCAAGCACCAGAAAATGGAAAACAAAAAAAAGGTATAACATATTCCCTCTAGGGAGTGGATGTAAATGGTGTAAATTGAATATCTAACCCAAACTAAACAAATGGCACAATGACACTGCCTAGAATCAACTATGCTGGTACGTAAAAAGTAATGGATATTAAAAATTTTTTTTTTTTACTTTTAGAATAAGTCCAAAGGCAATGTACTGAAGATTTAACTATGGTTTTTATTTTAGCTATTTTAATGTTCCTATGCATCAGTTAAAAAGAATAATGTCATTTATTTTCCATATTTGTACTTAGAATTTCTTTCTCTTGACTAACTGCTTTGGACAGTGGTAAATACAATATTTCTCAGTTGAAAAAACTTCAACTGTTTCATTCACGCATAAACGTATTAAAGTGTGTGTGTGTGTGTGTGTGTGTGTGTGTGTGTAGGGTTAATGAAGGCTTTTTGTCAGGAATAAAGTAGAATCTTATCATTTATTTGTATCAAAAATAATGCAATTGCTGGAGAAAAGTGTTATAATGTTATAAGTAATCAACTGGGAAATTCTTGACTATTATCTTTATTTTTGCACATTTCGTTGTCTGTTAGTCTTTCTGAAGCAACCAATCAGAAAGCCCTGTTTCTGAGACTAGGGACTCGTTAAATAATGAAGATTAACATCCAAGAAGGCTTATAATTAAGCTTCAGTACTTCAAGCAGAATATTGGCATATTGGACAAGTGACCTAGGAGTGCAAATCTCTAAATGGTTACAAGTAAGTTTAAAATTAATTTCCCACTAAGATGAATGGCAGTTTTTAAACACGACGCCTGGGTTAATGCTATTGTTTTGTAATGCTGCAGATTCAAACCAGAGAGTTGGTTAACAGCTCCATCAGAGGAAGTAGCTTATCAATACAATCAAGAAAGATTTATTAACTTCTAAAAACTGGGTGTGGTATGTAAGCCAATTTGACAATAAATTACATTCATAAAAAAATCAGGTTTGCTTTGTTAACATTGTGAAAAATACTGCAAATCCATTTATTGTAAACAAAATTTGTACTATTTTCTGTTTCTTTAAAGAAGAATAATATTAGTGCTGTAATTTGCGTACATTTTAAGTCTGAGCTCTTGTAAAGGAAGGGCAAAAAGGGAAATACATTGATTACGTGTAACACAGAAGAATGTTAAATTTTTAGGAAAGAAATATGTTTTGGCAGTAAATTATAAGAGAAATTTCTTATATGAGCTATTATAACATGGCATTGACGATGATTTACAACAAATGTGGGTACAATCTTTAACTGGTTCTCTCTTATTAAGAATTCATAAAAGTCAAAGAAAACATTAAACTACAACTAAGCTAAAGTGATTTTGTAGACTGCTGACGTTCAACTTTAGTTAATATACAAATTTAGTTTTCCACTAAACTAACTCTATGCAGGAATGGAATTTAGAATAACTGGTGTTCAATGGCAAATAAATATGTTTAATACGTCATTTTTTACTGTATCTACTGATTCTAATTTTAAAGAATCCCAGAAAGATGTCAAATTATTCAAGTTGTATAATTATCAGGTTCCACAACTGTTTTTTTTAAATCCCTTTGGTATTCAAAGTATCACTGTTGCTGGGGGACATAAAAGTAGAGGACGTAGTTTATTATGGTATTCAAATCAACATAATATATACCAAGATGGGTGTGTGCACATACATGCACTCACAGGGATGGATAGATGGGTAGATGGAGTTAGGGTCACGGGAGCAATGTCCCATGTCTAGAAGTAATTGACTCTGGGATATTTGTTATTTCACAATGTTAAAGTCATCCTTTAGGTAAACTTATATGAGATTTTGCTTTTTAACACAAGGCCTGTTATTGTAGGCTACATTCTTTTAGGCATTATGGGGTCAATGACCCCTCATAACTGAGGTTATCCTGATTGACTGAAAAGTTCTACATTAAGTAAAAATAAATTCGTAGGAATCAGGTCTTTTTTTCTTTCTGGTCTTACCTATCAGTATATCAGCCAAGAAGCCCAAATTGTATAAATGCTGGTTCAAGTCAAAATTATAGAAGCAGAGAGAACCAATGAAATGTTTCTACAATTACTGCTCTCACTTGAAGGCCACTCCCCTTCTTCCATCATAACTGCCACTGGTCTTCCCAATCTTCCCTAATCTGGAGGAAAGTAAGGAAAGTGCATGTGTAATGGCTATCAAGGCCAACTGGGTTCAGAGTTCTATCCACTGTCCCAGGTTCCTAATGTTTCATCCTGATAGGCTTTAGTACCAGACTGTTTCTAACAGAATTTCTCAAAAAAGTTTCATCTTTACCTGTTCATTGATAAGCCTTTTCCCCTAATGAAGTCTTAAAATGAAACTTACACTCTAATTCATTCACTCCCACATCTTCCCAGTATGTGCCATCTTTGTGCAATAGCTAAATTATCTCATACAATTCCTGACATTGCTTCCCTGATCAGAGGGATTAAACTAAAAGAGTTTTAGGAATTAACAGACAGAGGACAAGGATCTCTGGATTTACGTGGAGAAACTTAAAGAACAGAAGATCAGTTCGCTGAGCATGAGGTAGGAAAACTTGAGGAATAAGATATTGGGGGAGGCGAAACTGATGAGGGCACATGTTGTAATGATCATGAATATTGGACAGAAAGCTACTCATAAAACTATAGAAGCCTGCCAAAAGGGCATAGAGGATAAAATAAACTGCTCCTCTTCCTCTTGAAACAGGGAAAACTAAGTGGGATCACACCTAAGACACTGAGTATAAATACTTGAAAAAAAAGGTAGTATGAGAGATGCAGTAAATGTAAGGGGTTGGCAGTGAACCTTTATTAGAATTAGAATGAAGGTCATCATCTACATATTTATTTAGGAAAAATCAACAAGTCATAAAATAGCTCACTCATTTATGGAGGTAAATCTATTCTAAGGATTTTATATTTTTTTTAATTTTTTTTCAACGTTTATTTATTTTTGGGACAGAGAGAGACAGAGCATGAACGGGGGAGGGACAGAGAGAGAGAGGGAGACACAGAATCGGAAACAGGCTCTAGGCTCTGAGCCATCAGCCCAGAGCCTGCCGCGGGGCTAGAACTCACGGACCGTGAGATCGTGACCTGGCTGAAGTCGGACGCTTAACCGACTGCGCCACCCAGGCGCCCCAGGATTTTATATATTTTATATATTTTATATTTACAAATGGCACATTGAGGTGACTAGGGTATATTCTCGGAGAAAGATGACCAATTGGGTATCAAAGCCAATATACGTTTTAATACGTCTTACCTTTCCAAAGTGCTTTAGATTGCTTGGAAATAGATTCTGAGCAAAGATTTGAGTGCAAGTATTTTATTTGGAAAATGTAGTAACTGATGGCAGGAAGTGGGGGAGTGAGACAGGACAGGAATACAGCCAATAAATGGACCACCATGAAAACCAGCTAAAACAGTGAGCAACTGAAGCTTAAACCTAAAAGAAAGCCATAGTCACCAATGTAAACACACCACACACACACACACACACACATGCACACACACCTCTTAGCGTTATCAAATATGTGGGACACAGAAGCTGTAATATTTATACACCAATTGTATCAGTCATTGGTTTAGGATTCCCTGAGACTTCCAGCCTGCTGAGTCTGGGGTAGACCACCACAACAAGCCTTTGAAAATACTTGCAATTGGAAGCCAGTAAGGATTCCTAAGGTGGTAAGATCCCATGGATATAAGCTTCTGCTATGTGGAAGAAAGCAGTATTTTTAACGGAAGGATATGCGAATGCATAACATGGATTTTTAAAAAAAAATATCGAATATGTCAGCATATCTTCAGAATTATCTAAGTCATGATTGTCTTTGTCATGTCACAATCACACAAAGGAAAGTATCCAACTAAATCCCCCTGCTCTGATTTCATACTTCCCATAATTATAATTTGACCTTCTCTACAAACTTGCCGATGGGTTAAGAGGATTTGGTATTCTAGTCATGGTCAAAGTTCTTTTCCTTACTGTACGTGAACATGTAAACATCCTGGATGATATTTCCCTCCCTTTGATATTGCTTAATTCTACTTAGTTACTCTGAGCCTAAACATCTCTGGAACTCTTACTAATCTGATATCTGTATCTGCTAATCTAAACATCAGAGCCCAAAACAGAGATATTTGGTTGAGGACTTATTACCCTTTCAATAATTTTCTAGACAAAACAGTGTAGTGAGGATATTTGGAACATAGCAGCTTTCAGTGGGTGTGTATGCATTGGTACATGCACAAACACTCACTCCCAAACTCGTTAACTTTTCCTTAACATTGGGATAGACTTTATCCTTCTTATGAACCTCAGTGGCCATTCACCATAGGCTTACATGAAACCATCTCAGGTCTTGTGTTTTCACCGTGATATGGACATTACCATAACCCATAGTGTAGACTATGATGGTTTTGTTATCTATATTATCCAAGAGATAAATATTTTAACGCCATTCTGGAGTGGTCTCATGTGTCTCCTTTTGTTTTCATCAATGCAAAAACTTACATGAAACTTCCAAGAGGATTTATGAGTGCTTCCAATTATTTATATTTTCTCTCCAGTGTTATAAGTGATATAATAGATACCTAAGGAATTTGTGGTTAATATTGGAATTATCACCAGCATTAATCATCTTCATTTCACTGCCATTATGTAAGGCATTATAATATTAGGAACTTAAAATGTCCAAGACCTTGGTTCCAGATGTTTCTGAACTTTTGACAATGGAATATAAATTCTGAAAACTAAACTCCATTCTCCCTTTCTGTCTTCTGGTTTAATTAAAAAGAAAATTGAAGACCTAAGGCATCGAATTGGCGCTAGATAGAAATAGCCTCACGCCAAATATCATAGGTTTTGAACAGATTTTAAAAAAGAATATACGAGGCTACAGAAGAAGGTAAGGCAGGTAATGAAAAGATGAATTTCACTGAACACCAACTGTCAGGTGGAAAAAAAGAGAGTAGGAGAAAATTCCCCATGAGATCTAATTTCTCTTCTTTCCGCAGCTCTGTTATCTTTTGGGGCTTCAGTATCTTATCTCTAAAATGGTCATAATCATGATTTACCTGAAAGTAGTGGCCTCCAACTCCTTGATAGTGTCAAGTTTTCTAGATTAAGGATTCTATGACATCAGAAGATGAAGTTAAAAGATCTCCAGTAGTAATTTAAAAAATACTCAGTATTCATTGGTAGTTTCAAAGAGGTAAATATCGTCCAAAATTTTGAAATGAAAAAAATCCTGTGTTAAATTGATAATGTTAGTCTCTGTTAATAAGAGAAGCAAAGGGGATTGGACACCAAATATATTAAAATGACCACAATCGAATAGCTTCCTTGTTACTATATAGCCATTAAAAATCATGCAGCGCATGTAACTTTTTTATTGGTTTGGCATTTAGCCATTGCTCTTATTTTTAAATTTTAATGACTGCGTTTTAGCCCTTCCTATGAGGCCCTGAGAACCCCCGTTTTATTTTCTGTAACAACAGGCATATTCTATGAGTAAAGTTAAGAGAGGCATACTTGGCAATCAGTGGTTGGAGGAAAGTGGTTGGAGGAAAGTTGCCTTCAGATGATCTAATCATATCTTGATTTCGGTATTATAGATGACATTTAGAGGCCATAGCTCCTGAGAGAATCTTGGATTTAAGATTGTTCTTAAAGCATGTAATCATTCACTTCTTTGTATTACAAAATGTATATTATAGAATATAAATTAAAAATAAATTCTACATAAACATGGAAAATTGCATACTCTGAGAATCAGAAAAGTGAGGAGTAGCCATGGGCGATATGCATTCTCTCACGCGCAGAAACAATTCCTAAGAAATGGTTTATTTAGATAGAAACACAGGACTGAGAAAGTTATAGGAAAATCAGGCGTTAATTACAAATTACAAACATATATTAAACCTCTGCAATATGCTAGAAATTGTGCCAAGGGGTGAGATACAGAGATGAATATGATTCAGCCCTTGCCTTCTCAGAACACACATCCCAGCTGGGGACACAGGCAAACAAGAATGATGTGTAATAAATGCACATTACATCAAAATGGAAAAATGCAAATTGGAAAAATGCAACTGTCTCTCCTGGTCCCTTCAAGCCTGAGTACATTCAGATCTTTCTTAAACAATGGCAGCCTTTGTCTTTCTAAGGGATTCCAGAAAAGGGCAGCTAGGGTGGGGTTGGTCTATAGTTTCTTTCGAAATGGATTCCCATATTAAATGTGCTCCACTGACAGGTTAGTTTTCTTCATATTCCCTGGGGATCATTTTCTTTCTCAGCAGGGGAGTTGATTCAGTGATCTAATTAATAGCACATTTTCATGTTGGAAACGATAAGTACAATGGTTGCCAACTAAGAGATGTAATTTGGCAGCAATGCACAAGAGATCGTGATCTTCAAATTATGTTACTTCTTTGAATTAGTTAGAAGACAATGGTAATAAATGAAGGTCTAAGTATAAAGCCTAACTGCCACCTTCAAGAATGCAGAATTAAATGTATAATCTAGGTTGCTATTTTGTCCCATATATATCAGAATTGGGTTAATTGAACAAATTATTTTTAAGGTTTTTCTATTATAAATAAGATCCCAAATTAGAGTAATAGTGCCAAACCTAATAACTTGTTTATAGTAAAATCATCCTTGCAGAGAATTTATTTTAAAATTTTGGAAAACAAATAATTGGGACTATACATTCTCAGATTCTGCGAAAATTTTGCACTGATTATGTGTAAGACTCCTTTTTCTTGTTGATAATCTCTCTCTTTTTTCAAGTTTCTAACCTGAAACAAGATCACAACGGTTGTTTATGAATATCACACCCTATTTGGAATAATTTCCTCCTGTTCTCAATTTCTTCCCACGACCTCACTGCAAAACACAAAAACCTCATTGGCTGATGTATCAACCATTTGACAATGAATGGCCTTGCCTTGATGTGACGTTCCAGGTTGGTGGTTTTTATTTAAACATATCATATACTTTCGGTGAAATGGAACATTCTAAAATCGAATTATATTCTCTTTTAATAATAAGTATATGGGATTAAGGGGTACAAAACTCTAATTAGAAAATAAACAAGTCATGAGGATGACAAGTACAATGTAGGAAATATGGTCAACAATATTTTAATAATTCTGTATGGTGACAGGTGGTTATAATACTTGTCATGGTGAGTATTTCTTAATGTATGCATTGTCAAATCACTCTGTTGTACACCTGAAACTATTATAATATTGTATTGTATTGTATGCAATATTACGTAATATTGCAGTGTATAATATTGTATACCTCAATTAAAATTTTTTTTCAAGTATATGGTTGAGTAAAATATAAAATGTATTATTGCTTTTAAAAACATATATACTAAAATGCTGTTTTTAATAGTACAAAAAATAATAACACACCATGTACTCTCATTTGGCAACAATAGCAATTTGTTTTGATAGTCTGTTAATTAGAATATTCCTTCCCTCAGCCAAGGCAGATGTTGTGTTTGTTCCGTCTTAACAACTCACATTTCATTTATGACTGCAGTTATGTGAATGTTGTCAATTGTTATTTAAAATTATTATTTACACAACAGAAGGCCTTACCACTAAATATAAGCTCTTTGAAGACAAGAATTGTGTGTTGCAACCACCAGTACCCAGCCTAAACGTTTACGCAGCCAGTGCAAAAACAAACATTTAATTAATGCTGAAGACGAAAAATAAATAGATTATCATAAATAAAGTCTCTTCTTTTAAGAATCATGTAAGCTCAGCGAAACAGGTCCAGATGTGTTTACTACGAACAAAATTGGGTCATTAATCTAAAGATCTCTTACCAATAATATTAATTAAGTTCTTAAACGTCTTGCTAAAAGTATAATTACCCACACTTTATAGAGGAGAGAAAGAGGCAGATGGCGATAAAGTACTGGGCCCTACTCAGATACTGTCATTGCACTGTAATAAAATGGAAACCAAGCACCCTGTCTGGCAGAAAATGTCTACATCATCTATTTTAACCTGCCTCTAAGTGTTGGCTGTATGGACAACCCTGATAAAATGACATTTTTTCCAAGATTATCTTTTTCCTTTCTAATAGTGCAGAACATGGGTTAAGAGCATGATCTGTTGAGTCAATCAGGTTTAGACTCAAAATCATGTCTACTACTTACTAGATGTAAGACCTGAGCAAACCATGAAAACTTGCAGTGCTTCAGTTCCCTCATCTGTAAAATGGGGAAAAAACCAACTGTGCCCATCTCAATAGGTCACTGTGAGGATTAAAAAAAAAAATCATATGCAAAAAAGCAACTGGAACGTGATACATGGTCAAGAAATAGCAATTAATAGGAACACAAGCACACCAAACCCGCTTTCTTTCTAAAATCGTATTTCTATGCCTGCAATGCATCTGCAGGTTGTGTTCAGAGAACAATTTAGAAAACCTAATTCTTTTCTAGATGCCCAGCTTTCAGCACTGGCACCGAGTGAATTACAATGCCTAACAGAAGGGGGGAAAAGTTCTCAATTTCTTTGAACCCCCTTTGCCTTAACTATTAAGTGATATACTTAAATTTAGACAATGTCTTAGGTCTCTTTTCTGCATATACTCATGTACTCAAGAGTCCTCATGAGTACCCTTTGCCACCCTTTTCTCGAATGCCTATCTG
The DNA here is from genome assembly GCF_022837055.1 of Prionailurus viverrinus. Classification (NCBI taxonomy): domain Eukaryota; kingdom Metazoa; phylum Chordata; class Mammalia; order Carnivora; family Felidae; genus Prionailurus; species Prionailurus viverrinus. Next base: position 63,658,695 of record NC_062568.1, on the reverse strand, counting down.
TTTGATGTTATTTTTATGCTTAGTGTCATTAATATGATTATTAACCAATATTTATTGAGGGTTTATTCTGCACTGGACATTGGGGTAGGTGTTTTATATAGATTCTCTCATTTATCCTAATAATCACCTTATCTCATGGATCAGAAAATAGAGGCTCAAGAATGTGAATTAACTTGCCCAAGCTCAAATATGTAAGAAGCACCTGACAAATTAAAATGTAAGTTTTTGTGACGCCAAAGGCAGTGCAATTTCTCTCCCTAATAAATTATTTTTTCTCATTTGAATGCTTTCTATTTTAACTTTTGACCATAAGATTTGCCTCACTTCAAAACTGAGGAACATTTCTACTACCTCATAGTATCAACTGTCAAGATTTGTGTGTGTGTGCTTGTGTTTTGTTCTGTTTCAATTTTCTGTCGTAAATCTATCCTAACCATAAAAATCTAGTTCCAACCAACTGTAATAGAAAATAGCCCCGGAGTCTAATCAGTACAGACCATATACACCAAAAGAGAAGAATAAAAATATTTTAACAACTTGGTATAATGAAAGAACTCAAGCCTGTCTTCATTAAATTAGAACCATGGTGGGCACCTGGGTGGTTCAGTTGGTTAAGCCTCCGCCTTCAGCTCAGGTCAAGATTTCACAGTGTGTGCGTCGGAGCCCCACGTCGGGCTCTGTGCTGACAGCTCCAGAGCCTGGAGCCTGCTTCAGATTCTGGGCCCCCCTGTGTCTCTGCCCCTCCCCTGCTCGTCCTGTGTCTGTCTCTCAAAAATAAATAAACATTAAAAATAATTTAAATTAGGGGCGCCTGGGTGTCTCTGTAGGTTTAGCGGCCGACTTGGGCTCAAGTCGTGATCTCACGGTCCCTGAGTTCGAGCCCCACGTTGGGCTCTGTGCTGACAGCTTAGAGCCTGGAGCCTGTTTCAGATTCTGTGTCTCCCTCTCTCTGACCCTCCCGCGTTCACGCTCTCTCTCTGTCTCAAAAATAAAAATAATTTAAATTATACCCATGGTTATTTTTCTTACATAGAAATTGAGACATCATGCAAAAGTACGTTGTACCCATGTTCTCCAAATTTAAAAATACTTATGTTTCCATATATTTATTTCCTGTAGTAATCCAATTTAGGCTTCTCTTTTAAGGATTAATCTAAATTTATTTTAGATTTATTTGAAATTAGAGCACCAGGAAAATAACTTCTTTAAAATTCTTCTCAACCTATGTGTTTATCCTTCCTTTTACCTTGCCTGAATTTATTTTTCTTAAGCTTCAAGCAGTACACTCCTTTCTGTCCCTCTTCCTTAAATGGGTTTGTAGCCTCCAATCGCTACTTTTTGCCTTTAATCTTTGCAATGATTAATGCTCACTAATCTGCTTTAGGTGGCCTATACCGGCAGCCTATATCGGCTCACTTTCACGGACGATTTGTTGTTTGTTTGTTTTTTTAAATTTTTACATGTTTATTTATTTTTGAGAGTGAAAGATACAGAATGTGAGCGGGGGAGGGGCAGAGAGAGAGGGAGACACAAAATCTGAAGCAGGCTCCAGGCTCCAGAGCTGTTAGTACAGAGCCCAACAGGGGGCTCGAACTCATGAACCGCGAGATCATGACCTGAGCCAAAGTCAGAGGCTTAACCGACTGAGCCACCCAGGTGCCTTCCGCTGATCATTTCTGCTACTCTTTCCTGTGCCTTCTGGATTCTAATGAGTCTTTCTTGAGGCGAATTGACAACAATTTCAAGTAGTACCTTAGATGAAAAGTCCCTAGACCTGGTACAATTAGATTTTATTTTTCGTTTCCAATGCCCTTCTATATTACAGTTAACATTCTGTTAGGCTTTTTAATCACCGCAACATATTACATTTGATTTTTAACAGAATTTAATAACTCTTGCTTATCATTATCAATTTATAATTGAGAAATATATATGTTTATAATTGATAAATTATGTATCAATATATATAAATTGATAAATTATGTATTTATCAATCATAAATCTAGTTTGGATTACTGTAATTTCAAATTTTTACTTTGCCTTTGTCTACACTGAAACACCTTTGTCATCTTACTATTAACTTGGATATTCTTAAAAGAACTTCCTAAAATATATATCTATTGACTTACCTGGTTGTGATCTATGGGATAAAGTCCTCCCAACAGATCATAGTAAATCACTAAATAAGACCATCCCTAGGTCTTAAATATTAGCAAACCTTCTTTACTAATTCTCCAAACCTTTAAATTCTCAAATATAAGATGTTCAGGGAAACAGAGACAATAAATGTGATACAGGCCAAATTTGCACGCTGCCTGTTTTATTTTGTTTATGTACAGATGGGATTTGGAAATGAGCACTCCAGTAACTATCGAATAATTCCCAATCCCAAGCTTGGTCCAAGAACTTGAGAGCATAATGTTATTAAAGGTTTATGAATCAGTCTGGACTTTTCTCCACACTGACCCCTAGTTACCCTCTGCCCTTTACTTCTGGGCAGAGATAAATTCGGCTTTTCACATAACATTTTATTATTTGTAATAACAACAATATTGTCACAAAATATTAAATCACAGTAGCTAGGGTTATTTTCATGTTTGGCCCTACAGCTTATTAGCAAGAGGAAAAAACAGCAACTTAAAGGAAGTAAACACTGATAACTGAAAAGTTAATTTGAAATAATCACACTTTTCATTTACAAAGCCTTTTATATTTTATAAAATACTTTCAAAACTTTGATCCCAGAGTAGTTCAGGAACCAGACAGCTTTGGTCCAAAAGCTGGCTCGCAGCTTAGACTGTGTGGCTCTGAGCAAGTTACTGAATATGTTCTGGTTTCCTCACCTGTAAAGTGACTCCAAAGGTAACTGTATAGATCTCAGAGGACTATTCAGAAGATTAAATTAATTAATGTTTATAAAACGCGTAGGACAGCGTCTAGCATGTGGAAAGTATAATGTACTTGCAGGAAAAAGGAAACTAAAGGAATAGTACTTGTCTTAACACCTTAAGGTAAATGTTGTTGCTCTTCCAGAACGACATTGTCCTAAGAACATTCAACATTCTTAAGAATGTGTTGCTTAAGGAAATAAATGACTGGCCCAAGCTCATAGGACTAGCGAGGATTATAAGTATGATTCAGACCTGCTATTTGGCTTCAAGTCTAGCTTCTCTCTCTTCACAGACATTAAATTCTGTAAATTAAATCTTAAGACTCTGCATATCTAATCACTTATTTCATTTGTGCATTATGCAGCCAGTAATTGCGATACACCGTTTCTGTATAATGAGGTACCTTTATCCAGCAACTCTCCATAAACATTCTAGCAAGTATTAAGAATCACACACTTTCATTGCATTATAGACTTCACATCCGGGTTCTGAACCCACTTCATCAGCAACACTTAAAAACTGTTCTCAGACAAGATCTCCACTAATGAGAGCCTAGAAGACAGTTAAAAGTCAGTATTATTACAGCTGTATCTTTTATGGTCTGGGAAAAAAATGAAGACTGGCTACTCAAGGTCATTCTACAATAGTTCCAGAATAACCTCTACACATCAACAGTCAGACTCTTCTCTGCAGCAGCGAACTTAACAAGCATGGCTGTTCTGGTCTCATTACCAGGCACATATTTTGACTTTCCATGTGCCAAGTGCTGTGTTAGGGTCCCAGGAAATGGAAAAGATGCAACTTGTTCTCAAGATGCTCACCGTCTAGTGATAGAGATATATACATATTTACGGATTTACAGTGGAATATAATTTCCTGACTATTGGAGATTTCATCCAGATACCAAAATATTTTAGAGTCATTAACCTTGCATATGAATGTATACAGGATTTAAAGGAAACCTCTGCTTTTTAATTTATATTTATTTATATTTATATTTATATATATTTATATTATATGTATTTATTATATTTATATATTATATATATTTTAATTTAATTTATATATGCCTACTTCTTAAAAGAAAGTATGTATTACTTTCATAATTTAAACATCTTCTTTTTTAAATGTTTATTTATTTCTGAGACAGAGAGAGACAGAGCATGAGTGGGGGAGGGGCAGAGAGAGAGGGAGACACAGAATCAGAAGCAGACTCCAGGCTCTGAGCTGTCAGCACAGAGCCCCACGCGGGGCTCAAACTCACAAACCAAGAGATCAGGACCTGAGCCAAAGTCAGTCGCTCAGCTGACTAAGCCACCCAGGCACCCCTTTAATTTAAACATCTTTAAGGTGCAAAAATGAAAACTAAAACTGAACCTAATACAAAAAAGAAAAATATCTGTGCAGAAGAAATAATTGGGAACTGCAGGAAGATGTATGTATAAAGAATAGAAATAATAGTGATGAGGAACTGTTTGACTCTGTCTCTGCAGGTTAAAAAGAGTAGGAAGAGTATTCTGGGAAAGCTTTACTGAGAATGTGATGCCCATGTACATTTGCAAGAATTTTAGTTGTTTACGAGGAAATTGACGTGGTGAAGCTATTTCAGGTTTTGAGAGAAGCATGAGCAGAGTTGCAGAGGAATGGAACCATGTGGGATGGACAGGGAATGATCATTGTGTTCTCTTTAGCAATATCTTAAAATGGAACACAAGGACTGATGATGGCAGTTGCAGAAGTAGGCAGCACCCAAATCTTGACGGGCTCTATGCAACCTTCTAATATTGTATTGTTATATTCTAAGGGATTTTAAGCAGAAGCTATCATGGACAGATTTATCCTTTCTGCTGGTTGCTTTTATTTAAAAAAAAATTTTTTTTTCAACGTTTATTTATTTTTGGGACAGAGAGAGACAGAGCATGAATGGGGGAGGGGCAGAGAGAGAGGGAGACACAGAATCGGAAACAGGCTCCAGGCTCTGAGCCATCAGCCCAGAGCCTGAAGCGGGGCTGGAACTCACGGACCGCGAGATCATGACCTGGCTGAAGTCGGACGCTTAACCGACTGCGCCACCCAGGCGCCCCGACTGCTGGCTGCTTTTAGATCATTTCCTCAGTTCTACTCAATCATTCAATAAATATCAAACATCTAAGGGCACCTGGGTGGCTCAGTTGGTTAAGTGTCTGACTTAGGCCCAGGTCATGATCTCGTAGTTTGAGCGATCGAGCCCCGCATCAGGGTCAGCCCCAAGCTCAGAGCCTGGAGCTTGCCTCAGATTCTTGTGTCTCCCTCTCTCTCTGCCCCTCCCCTGCATGCACTCTCTCTCTCTCTCTCAAAAGTTAAAAAAAAAAATTTTTTTCCCAAATATATCAAACATCTACTAAGAGGTATACACTGTTCTATGTACTCAGGATACATTCAAGAGTAAAACAGATAAAAATCCAATAGTTCGCTAAAGCCAGTATGGACCAGTTCATGAGTTTATTTTATTTTTTTATATTTTGAGCAATTTTGCAAGCTGCTCATTAAAATTTGGTAGCTTGAAATGGACATGATGGGAACATTTACACCACAGATACTAACTTATGTTATAAATCAGGGCTCTTTCACCCCAGAGACCTGATTGTTAAACATGTAATGGCCCACCACAGCAGAAATCTCAAATCTCATAGGGTTTATATATATGTAATTTCATCGCTTATATTGTATATAAACTATATTCTAGATGGCTTATATTTTATATAAAAGGTGCTATTGAGAAAAAAATAGAACAGGGTACGGTTGATCAAAGTAAGACTAGTGGATGGTGAAGGAGTAAACCACTCTCTGAGGGGCCTTGAGATGAGAGCAAGCCTGTGGTGACGGGGAGAGTAAGGTGGCCGGTTCAACTGGGGCAGAGTGAGTGAGGCGAGGAGCACTGAGGACCACCGAGAAATGCCAACATGAGAATAGGAAACCCCTCTTCTTGTACAGATTTTGTCTTTTAGACTGTATGTAATGGAGTTTATCTATGACTGTCATTTGACATTTCTACTGAGCATCCAAACTCTAGTGGCATGGCTTTGTAATTAACAACTGAACATTACAAGACTTCATTATACCCTATAACTGAATGCAGTTTTGATTTTATGATATAAACAAACCTGCCCTTAAAAATGCTTGACTTCCCTGATTTGTTCACACGTACGCTGATTCTCATCATCCCCAAATGGTGCAAGTGAAAACCTAGCCAATAAAGAAAAGGGGTCGACAGTAAGTACCAGGGAAACACCCTCCACTTCTCCAGTATTACCAGAGGTACCTTCAGCTCCAGGCCAGACAGAGCCACTACTTTATACATGATTGTTTGTAAACAAGTCCAGGGAAACCTTCCCTGGCTGAATGGGAGAGGAGGCCACGTATGCCCCTCCCCCTTTGGTATTTTACAAATATGCCTCCCCCCTTTCATTTGTCACAAAGCCTGCATTATAGGTTTTCCTTTTTTACACCTACTTTCAGCAAATTGCAATGGCATGTCTTTATTTATGCACATGGATCTTTTAGGTGGCAAATTTGTAGAGGTCAGAGGCTGTGTTTCACTGATTCTGAGAACTATATGAGGTTGTCATTAGCAGGGAACTATTTAATAAGTGTTACAATGCTGATGATGCCGACGATGACTGAGCAAGCATCACAAGTAAACGGCGAAATTTATTTTAAGCCTGGTTAGCAAATGACTTTTTTTTCTCATTCTTGCAAAAGAATGATCTGAGATGGTATTAGAAATCACAGGGGAAATGAGTCAGAAGCAGGAGGTAGGGTGTAAGCTAGCACATACACAGAACCAAAGAGAAGAAACAAACATGTATTAGTACAAAGAGTCACAGTCTGCGTGACTTCTGGAAGTGTGGTGAGCAGCTCGCTCTACCTCTAGCTTTCTAGCCTCCTCACCACAATGGTGACAAGGGAAGCCCGAGCTTGGAAAAAAAAGGGAACTAAAATGTACACTATGAGCTATGCAAGACTATACTAAACAAAATGTTTCCAAGTCCATAATCACTCCACATTGTCCTGCACAGGCCACCATAATAAAATACTGGTGATTCTTAAAGATCCACATAACCACTACATTCAGTAGCCCAATGATGAAAATATTTTAAAGCATCATTCAGTCCTGAAAATAATTTTGATCACTCTAAGGCATTTTTAGGATATCTTTTTTTCATCTTATTTCTGAAAGTGAATGGGTAAGCTGAATAAATTTGAGCCGTGTTATTTCAGTCAATACTGTATTATTTAGCTAGCTAACTTTTCATTATTTATCATTTAGCTTACAGACTCTCTAGTGTGAATACAAGCTCAGTGATTAAAATGTAGGCGTAGTATTTTTCTAAGATACAAAGAGCATGTCGGTATTCTTTGTGCATTCTGGGCCATTTAATAAATAGATGAAACAGTTAACAAATGTGATTTGGGGACTTCTTGAGGTGCAGATTATTGATAGCATGCAACATCAATAGAATGAATATATGCCACTTTCTCTGCACTCTGTTTCAATTCTTTGATAGGTGTAGCAGCGGTCAATACAATAAGACTCAGCACTTCTCCATCAAATTTGTATTTGGTAGCAACATTGAAAAATAATACCTCTTACTTGTCTAATATTAGAAACATGCATAATAAAAGAGGGTGTCCATTCTAGTGGCTCTATAGATGCCATATGTTTTACAATTTTTAGAGATTTAGAAGAGGAATATTTAAAATAGTTATGTTGAGTGCACGTCCCTGCATCGATATACTAGAATGATATTTGTTCAAGACTCTTCTAAATTTGTGTGCAAATAATAAAGCAGAGTAGAAAACTGAGCGGCTTATACAAACGTGTAAGGTGTTTCTTTAAAATACTTGGTGAATGCACGCAGTGCTTGAACTGGTTAATGAATATGGTGAAAAAATTAGGACGCTGTGAGAAAACATCACATGAGAGAGACTTTCTTTTTCAAAAGGCATATTCTCAAAAGAGCTTGCAAACTGTCAAATCTCACAGAAAACTGGAAGCAATTTTTATAAGATTTTTATGAGAAAAATCAGCCACTTCTAACCTATGTTTCTTAAATAGAATTCTTTCTACATCAGTGTTTTCTTCTTCCCAGATTTTTCAGGTGGCAAAAGCTAAAATATCGCCAGAATCAACCTAGACTTCATGTAAATTATAAAAGCCTATATCCTTGTCTAGTTCTACTCTCGGTGTCTAAACAGCGATGGCTTTGTAATAGTTAAAATTCTATCCATTTAATATCACTAATTATTTTCCCTCTGCAGCTTTGATGGGTTAGTTATAGCCTGGAATAAAAAACACTGTGGTAAGGACAACTGTACAGCAAGGTTAAGTGCCTTCTTGTCTTCAGTACCAATAATTACCTTTAAACAAAAAAAGGCTGTTTTCAGATTTGACAGTTAATTTACTAATGAGTATGTGGACCCAATTTATAATAAAGTAATATTGACCAGAAATAATCCTACATTGGTACTCATCTGAATTATTTTATTGTTCATGTCCTCTATTAAATAAATTGGAAAGGATTAATTTTGCAAGATGGGATTGTCAGAGACTGCTGCATAAACTAGATGCATGTCAGCACTAAATTTAATTATTGATCACAATACAATAGTGCTGAGTGTTCCGATCCCCAAACAGCTTCCAGTAACTATCAGCAGATTCCAAATATAGAGACTGAAGTAAAAAATTTGATTGCAGATGACTACACTTTTAATAAATAAATATTTCATCAGCACTAAATAAAAATTTAATTTCACAGTATTATTTACATCATTCATTGAAACATGGAGCAAATGAACATTGAATGAAGGTGACTCTCCTTAAGATACAAATTTTATTTCAATAGTTTAATGGTTTCAATATACATGAGCTATGCAAGACATGGGATTATTTGGCTCCCTTCATTTTGGCAAAGAAATAAAACTCGTAAATAGAAGGCCATTCAGAGCCTACCCTTATGTTGCCAAAAGGCATAAAGTGGCAACTGACTGGCTTGGGTTCGTATCTAGAATTCTGGACCATGGTCTCCTGCTACGTACTGTAGACTCATATGGGACAAAAATCGGTATTGGGATAACTTGAACTGTGACAATTTGAAACTAGTTGAAAATTGAGCAATTCATTATGTTACTTGGCTATAAAGTAAGAAATAAATGAATAGGATTTTTAAAATTAAAACTGTCTGTATACATGAACTGGTTGTATTGTTGAACCTACTTTACTAGCCATAGTGGATATTCATCTTAATTGATAAAACATTTCGATATCAAGTAAAATATTCCTTAGGCTTAGCAATCAGATTCACAGTTGCTTTTGCTAGGATTATGGTTAAAGACATAATAAGTATGTTGGGATATAATATAAATATATATAGGAACTGAATTAGGTGGTGAGTTCTGCTACGAAGAAAATAGATGTGATTTTAGTTTCAAGGCTGCTCTTTATGAAAACTCAAATATTCAAGAGTATTCAAGATTTTATCAGATAACCATAAAAATGTTATTTCAAATGAGAAAATAAAAAGATATATTAGCATTGCCATTACAGTTTGTATGACTTGGAATAATCATTCTATGGCTAGTGTTCAAATAAAAACATAAAAACATTTACTAGTATATGAAATACATTGTGAGAGTAGAAGTCATTTTATCTTAAATCAGAAAAAAAAAAGCAGCAAAACTGCCCTATTAAATAAATCTTAAGGGACAAAAAGTTGCTTATAACTTTTATCAAGAATTTATAGAGTGAAATTCATGCAAATGTTGATTAGATCATTTGACCCATTCAACCTATTTTTGATCTGATATAAAACTTTGAAAATTAATATACTGTTTTAATTTTGATAAGCATTGGTAAGGGAGACAGTCATTATTCTAATAAATTTTTAACATGTGTCTTGACAATTTTTCAATTTCCTCTGACCTTTTGAACAATAGCCCTACACATAATTCTGTACTCTAAAATTCATCAGTTTAGTTTGAAGTAGAATTTATTCTTCTCTATCTCGAACTTGAATCCAGTTATTCATTTTTGTATTACTGTAATAAATTAGTAAATTAAAAATAAAAAGCTTAGATCGATCTCAGAAGTTACCCATTTATGTGACAGCACAGTACATTAAAAACAGCCTGGCTTCGGGGAACAAGCAGACAGGGGTTCAAAACCTAGTCAGACACTGAAAGCGATGTCATCTCAGCAATTCACTGAACTCCTCTGACTTTCACTTTATTTATCTGAAATTTTAAAAATTACTTTTATTTATTTATTTATTTATTTATTTATTTATTTGGTAGGCTTCACACCCAGCACAAAAGGAAGGATTTATTGGAAGGCCAGCAGGATAATTGAGATGCCACCTGAGTGGCCTCTCCTTCCCCAACTTATTGTCTGGCCCACCAGAAATAAGTACAAGTTAAAGCGTGGTGAATATGAGAGCATCCCTACGGTATACAAAGTGACAGGACAGGATGGCAGTCTCCAAAGGGAACATACAATGGTCATGCAGGAGGGACTGGAGTCCAAGAGAGCCTCTCGCAATGTATGGGAATGTAACTATGAGAGATGGAAAAGCAAGGTACTTTACAAAGTTTCAAACAGATTCGAGGAAGGTGCTCTTCCTGTCAAGTTGAGGAAACAGCCAGCAGGTACAGAGGAAACAAATTACTGAGTTCCAGCTACATAAAAGAACTAAATATTGCATCATTATGATGGTTTAGAACATGTGACCATCCCTTGATTTAATCTATTAAAGCTGTGAACCAACAAACAAGAAAACATGACTTTGGAAAACCTTTGGAATTAAAAGATATAAAACAGCAAAAAGCTCCGAAAAACAAACAAACAAACAAAACCTGAGATCAAGACCTCAGCTGACATCAGGAGTCAGATGCTCAATAGACTGAGCCCCTAAAAATCACTTTTAATTGAATAATAGTTTCATTTTGGATATGCGTCTTTAAAACTTACAGGTTAGTTTTAAGAAGATTCAGTCTGTGAATCAACTCATTATTTCACTAGTCACTCTCAAGAGAGTAAATGGTATCTCATACGTTATATGCCACGGCATACACTATACGTATTATGTATATGCTATCATATCATTGAGTTGTTGGGCAATACCACAGCACTTTAAAAATATCAAGCACATCAGTAATATGAAGTTCGTTAAGGATAATAAACACCTGATTTAGAAGATCACCTAAAAAGTAAAATAGGACATTGTTTTGTATAAGGTAGGACTATTTATAGATCAAATAACAGAAAATCTAAACTAAACTGACTTAAACAAGGAAGGCTCTCTCTTGACTAATGTAGCTAACAAGAACAGAAGGAAAGAAGTCTTCAGACACAGTCCAGTTAAGGCTCTAAGTTCATTTGTCTGCAAGTCTTTCAGCGTGGCCCATTTCTGGATATTAGCTTCATCTTCACGTTGCGTCCTCTCATGACTGCAAGGTGTTTGCTTCCTTGTCCATCTCTAAGACAATAGAGCAAGGGTCAGCAAATCAGACCTGCAGGAAAAGGCCGGCTTACTGACTATTTTTGTATGGCCCACATGCGAAACATAGTTTTAACATTAGTAAGTAGTTGGAAAAAAATCACAAGGAGAGTAATGGTTTGTGACACGTGAAAATTACATAAAACTTACATTTTTCCGATGTCCATAAATCCAAGCTTATTGTAACCCAACCATCTTCATTCATGTACTTGTCATCTGTGGCTGCTTCTGCATTGTAATGGCAGGCAGAATTGAGTAGTTGTAGCAGGAATGGTATCATAGGACGAACTGTAGAACATACGTCTTGGGTTCGACTTTGAGAGACAACCATAAAATAATTCTACCGCGAGGGAAGGCCACACGTTGAGTGTGTAACCAATCAATGTAGATTCCTGCCTTAAAATAACCAGTGAGGGAAAGGGGGTGGGATTACCTTAATTGACTTCGTTTATCTTTGTTTTCCTGTATGGAAGACACTATCCACTCGTGCAAGTGTGATGGAGGACCGTGGGGTTTTTTTCTCTTTATTTCATTTTAAATTTTATTTTAATTTGAAAACTTATTAACCACAGTATATTTTAAGTATGTTTGGAACAATATAAGTTAGTAAATTTACCTTTTTATTATAACCCTTATGAAATCCAAACACGGATCAAGTACTTCATATGACAACTTAGCATCCAGTTGAGGTGCGTTGGTAGTATTCATACCAGATTTTGAGGACTCAGGGCCAACACAAGGATGTAAAATATTTCATTCATATTTTTATGTTGGTTACACATTGAGCTGATCATCTTTTGGACTTACTGGGATAAATAAAACATACGAAATTTATCTCACCTGTTTCTTTTTGCTTTTTCAAGTATGACCACCTAAACCTTAAAACTATATAATGGCTTGCATTATATTTCTATTGGACAGCACTGGCTTTGATCAATTTCTACCTCCCCCAAATGAAGATCTATCTGTTATTTGCTGAGGGGGAGGGGCTTAGATGCTAGATGGGCAACAAACATGTTTATGCTATAAAATGAACTGTTCTAATGTATCAAGAAAGCACTTAAAATGAATATTTTAATGTGAGATCGTTAGACATCACCTAAGTTTTTCTCAAAATTGGACAAAAGCACATTTTCTAGTAAAAACCACAATGCTAACTTACCCAATTTAAAGGATATGAGGACAAGAACAAATAAACAAATTTGGTTTTGTTTCACAAATTAAATATAGTAGATGCATGTATTAGGACAAGGGGAAGTTGCTGTAACGAAGAGTCCCCCAAATATACTAGCTTTAAAATTTAGAAACTGATTTCCCCTAACAAGGCAGTCAAGAGGGAGGGAAATGTTTCAGAATGGGAGGCAGTTCTGCTCTTTTCGTTAGTCAGGGATCCCAAATCCTTCTCTTAGAGTAGCCGTGAAATTTCACCATTCAGAGATCAGGAAGCAGCAAGTGCAGTTGACCAACAACTCCAGCTGTGACCTTCCGGATCCACCACCACTGAAACCACATTTACCGCAAGATGCTGCCAGCCGATGACTGTGAACAACTGAAGTACCAATGCTAGTGCTTTTCCGCAGAGCACGGGGCTAACAGGCAATGTTAGAAAGACGACTCCCTGCACCTCGGCTTACACTTTCTAATAACATGCCTGCCATCTTTCAGATGAAGTCTCACTTTTCCTGCCCCATCCTCCTTCCTTCAGAATCCCCTTATGCTTCAGAAGTGTTTCCTCCAATAAATCTCTTGCACATCTAATCCCCTCGCCGTGTGTGATTTCAGGAGGACCTGGACTAACACATTTCTATCTGCTCCTATCCCCTCCCCTAGGCTGTGCCCTTGTCTTCATGCTCATACCTGGCTGACTGGTAACACGCTCACTCAGGGAGTGGGAAAAGAACAAAGAGGAGTTCACACTTAATCCTATAACAGGTGGAAAACCCAGAAACTGCCCAAATCCCTTCCATTAATTTCCCACACAACAACTTAGTCCCATGGTCACACCTAGATGCAAGGAAGAGAAGAAAATCTGGTCTCTAGTTAAGAGGCGGTGTCCTGGTAAAAATCTTGGGGCTCTCTATATAAAATGAAAAAAGAAGCAGTAAAGCCTGGGGGGCATTTAAAAGTTTCTGCCGTTTAGAGAAGTTTCTTTAAAAAATTCAGATGCTTGAAAGATTGTTTACAATTCTTCTCCTAGCAATCATAAATAATAGCACGTCACTCTTTTTGTAGACACTGACATCCAGGAAAGAGAAATTATATTTTATATGAGTCATTTGGAAAGAACCTCTTGAAATTATTAATAAAAGTAACATTGGGATATTGAATGAAAATCAGCAGAAAATGTTAATCCTGAAATTATCACTTTGACATCTCAATTCATGAATGATACAGTATCATTTTTAGCATCAGTTTAAATACTTCTGCTTTTGAACAGACTATATGACTCCTTCAGGCCTAAGAGGCCTTCCTCACTCTTGCTCCCCCCAGACACCCCTACACACCATTATTAACAAACATGTTATGCCCATGTTCCTATAAACTGTCCTTGCATTAAAAAGCCAGCTTAGGGGCTCCTGGGTGGCTCGGTTTGCTGAGTGTCCAACTCTGGATTTCGGCTCAGGTCATGATCTCGTGAGTTGGAACCCCGCGTGGGGATTTGTGCTGACATCGTAGAACCTGCTTGGTATTCTCTCTCTCTCTCTCTCTCTCGCTCTCGCTCTCGCTCTCGCTCCCTCGCCCTCCCCCCTCCCTTAAAATAAACATTAAACATAAAAGAAAAAAGGCAACCCAAAAATGTCAGCTGAATTTGTCATGTAATTCCCTGCAGGGATCCTGGCTTGATGGAGCAACGCATGTAAAGTGTAAAGGACCCATAAGGAGGAAGCCGCAAACTTAACTGAACGGCAGACATTGTCCTAGATACTCTCTTCTCTTCACTTGTCTCCTCCTTGGGTTGGCCTCATGAGGCTGATCTCTAGAGACTGCACCATCCTGGTTGTTTTCCTTTCTGGGTGCACCCAATGGGAGGTAAGATTGTTTCAATGGTTGAGAGAGCCCTCATGGTATTTCTTATCCCTATTCTCTCTTCTAGAAACCTGGGGTTGGTGGTGGTTGAATGCATCATCTGAAGGTTGCAATTCTGTCAGATAGCCCTCTTCTACAGTTATCGATTTCCAAGAGTTTTGGTAACTATTGCCTATCCTCACCCCCTTAAACCTAGGGATGATGTTGGTTCCACATTATTACTGATTTCAAGGTGCTTCACCAGCCCTACTTCTCTTCCCTTCCATATTTCAGTAAACAGTCCCTTCAACACAACCTCCTCACTCTGTCCTTAGGTATGCTGTCTCCGGTAAGGTTTCTGACCAATATAGACATAAAAGGAGATCTGAATACATAAAGACCAACCACTGTTTTGAATGCAAAAATAGTATATTACCAAATGTTGCTTCCCAAAAGTAATCTATAGATTTACAAGTAATTCCAATGAAAAACTCAGTTTTTTTTTTATCATTTTTAACTTTACAGAATGAGTCTAGGATACATCCAAAAATCTTAAAATGTTTAAGAAAACTTTTGCAAAGTAATATTGATAGCAGAGGGCTTCTGTTAAGAAATATTAAAACTATGAGGCAATGGTAATCAAAGCAATCTGCTATTACATCAAGAACTGACAGATGGATAGTGGAAAAGAAAAGATTCTCTGCAAGTAGAAAGTTACAGAAAACAATTTTAAATAAGAATGCTGTCACATATTAAGAAAGGAGGGGAATTAATCATCGTAAGATAATGATTTAATCATTGAGAAATGAAAAGAAATTTAGATTTTCCTCTGAGCAGTTAAACCTAAGTAAATTTCAGAAAGCAAAATAGGTAAATGAATTCAATTCAAGAGATGAAAGAATAAACTACTAAGTGTTGAAAGTCACTATAAATGAAAACTAATGTTTTTGATTACTTCTGACCCCTAAAAAGAATCCATAAACAGTAAGAAAGGTGTGCAATTAACTGTAAAATATTTGTAATGAATATATGCATATAAGGGATTTTAAACTTTAACATAGCAATAAGTAAGAAAAATGTAAGCACAACTCAGAGAATAAAAAAATGATGTGAGCAAAAAAAAAAAAATCTACCGAAAAAAATTTTAAATACGTAATCCTGAAAAAGTAACCAAATTCACTAGTTCTCCAAAAGAAGGGGTATTTAAACTATCAAAATTATAAATTGGATGGATAAAAATGCTATTCATCTGTATATGGTCTGTAACAGTATAGTAAAAGATGTTTACATGCTTCTGGAGATAAACTATCACTTACTAGATTTCTTTTCAACCATTATCAAAGTATTTTTTAAATATTCATAACCTTTTTAATTTTTTTAATGTTTATTCATCTTTGAGAGAGAGAGAGAGAGACAGAGTATGAGTGACAGAGAGAGGGAGACACAGAATCCGAAGCAGGCTCCAGGCTCTGAGCTGTCAGCATAGAACCCAAAATGGGACTCGACTTCAGCAACCATGAGATCTAAGCCAAAGTCCGAAACCCAACTGACTGAGCCACCAGGCATCCCAAAATATTCACAACATTCCAAACTGGCTAATCTCTTTTGAAATGATTTAATGATATTTAGTTAATTTAGGTTTAGATTTATTAATGAGCATATCAATCACAGTTTTATTTATAATAGTAAAACATGGGGAGAAATACCAAATGATATAAAAATGGTTAAATAACTTACTAATCACTCATAAGAGACAATAATACATAGCCATAAAAGTAATAAAACAATCCAAGAATATTTAGTATCATTCAAAACACTTAAAGTAATATTAAGTTAAAAGGAAGATGAGATATTAACTTAATTTTTCTACTATGATTTTGTATGTTTTTGTAATATAAAAAAATGCCACAAAAACATATTCACAATTCTACTGCATAGATATTTAAATATTACATTACATCATTTGGATGTTGCTAGGTTGGAATAGCTAAGCTAAATAGTGTAATCCATACCTCTTGCATAGTAACTGACTCACCTAGGTTAAATCAGAATGAATCACTAGACGTGTTTAATGGCAAAGAGGAGAACTCTGCTTTGCTTTGGGCAATATGTGCAGATGTGAGGCCTAGAATTTCTATTCATTTTGTTTTTATGAGGAAAGTGAGCTTGCTGACAAAACTGACATATGGGGGAAGGCAAACTTGGGAAAACCCCAGAGAAGCAAGAGACCTCATCAAATTTTATGTGAAGGCTACCTGCATAATATTGGGATTGCATTCATCTGCTAGTAACAGAAACTTCAAAAATTAGAGATTTAATTTAAAATCTGTGAATGAAATCCAGAGATAGGTAATCCAGAGCTGGAACAGACTCTCTAATACAATCAATAACTCAGCCAATAGCTCAAACCTTCCACCATCCCATTCTCAAGATGGCTTCTAGAGTTTCACCCATCTTCTCCCTTTTTCTGGCAGGAAGAAAAGAATAAAGAGTAAAAACGAAAGGTACAAGTTGCCTCTCTGAGTCCTAGAGCCTCACCCAAGCGTTTCTGCTTTTGCCTCTTTGACCATAACTATGTTATGGACCACACATACCAATAGGAGAGGTGTGATATATAGGTTTGGGTTTTGTTTTGTTTTGTTTTGTTTTGTTTTAATCTACATGTATTACCTCCCTGAATAAAAGTGAGGTTCTACTAATAGGGGAAAATGGGAAAAGATATTTTGGCTTGTAAACAAGAATTCTCTGCCATCCTACCCAAACTTGGACACTTCACTGAAGTGTACTAGTAAATGATTTTATTATTAAAACAAAAATCAAACAAACAAAAAGAGTCAACAAAATTTTTGTTCATCTTGTTGTTTATCTGGTTGATTGGGTAGGAGAGTTTTGGTTTGTTTGTTTCTATGTAGCAATATTTTCTTGATTCCAATACTATAATAGAAGTCTCAATATTTAAGAGAAGGCTATCACTTGATGAGATTTTGAATACTCCCAGATATGCCACATTAATTAATGCCTAGTTCTTTAATCTTTAATGTGTCCTCAGCCAATTCAGTTTTCAATATAGTACTTGACTTTGACTTAATGTACGAGACTTTTCTATATTTGTTTCACCTGTTTTATAAAACCTTATTTTCTTTGGAATATCTCTGAGATTATGTGCTACAAAATTCAATACTCATAAACTGTAATAAAATTTTTCTATCAGTTTATTTTATATTTATGTTATCGCGGAAAACAATTACACTCAATTCTATGGCATATTTAGTATGGGTGTAAGCCAATCTCTGAAAACCTTAATGATAAAGAGTTTTCGATATATTAACTCACATTATAACAAGTATGATGCATTAGAACTAGTATTACAATATTATGTATTGATTGCATTTATTTTTGTCCTATTTATATAATTTTTACCATTCATCAACATAAAAATAAATGAATGTTTCAACTTTCCTTTTAATTCTTTCAGTTTCAGGAATATCTACTCTCTCCACCATTCCTCTTCTTTCTAAATGAGACCCATGAAAAAACACATTTGAACCCATTCACTATTTATATCCACTTACATTTATCTCTAATATATTTCAATACCACTTTACTAAGTGTTGTGTAAACACATTATTAACATAAAAGAAATAAAAGCTATCTGACTCAATCATGCTATGGAGCTACATAAATTTCCAATACACGTCAAGCATAATTTCCTGAATATGTCTTTACTGAAGAACTTCTAGTATTTTAAACAATAAAATCCATAAAGTAATTCCTGTCTTAACTGGCAATCAGACTTCAGATAACCACAATCAACTTCAACAAAACCACAAGACCCAAATAAGGTAATAAAAGGCTCCCGAGCATCAGAGAAAGCAGTTGTCACAAAGATATTGTACTATAGGTTAGGCATGGAATTATCCTCAGGACAGAACAAATTGATTTCGTGTGTGTGTTTGACTAAAGTAAACAGTAAAGGGTAAATAGTACAAATCCAAAAGAGTCTGCAGGCAGATTAGGAAAAAAATATTTCTCAAGAAGGACCTAGCAAATAATTGGGAGACCCAAAGGCCATTATTCATCTATCCATTGATCCCAGATGTATCTATTGAGCATTGTTAAGTGTTACTATTCCAGGTGCTAAGGACATAACAGCAAACAAAACAAATGCAGCTCCTGCTCTCAAGAGGCTTGCATTCTGCTTGGATGAAAAATGTACAAATAGATGCATACAAAATGAACAAAATATAAATATCAGAGCCCTATGGGGATCAATAAAGTATGTATGCCCTTTTCCTGGAATGGCCAGGGAGGGACACTCTGGTAAGATGACCCTTGTATTTATGTTAGTGAGAAAACAAGCTATGGGCATATAGTGAAGGAATCATCGAGGTAGAAGAAAGGGCAGTAAATACAAAAGCTATAATTGATATGTCTGATGAACTGCTAAAAGGCCAGTGTGCCTTCATCACAGTGGGGGATAGATGCAAGTTGGGAAACAAGACTGCAGACAAACCAAATGTCCAGAACACATAGCACCTTTTGGGCCATGCCGGGAGTTCTTGATTTTTTTTTAACTCAGCAAGAAACCATTGGAGAGTGGGAAAAAGAGATGTGCATAACATTATCTGGAATTTTATTTTTTAAAGATCTCTGGCTTCTGGGAGGACATTGGATTCTAGAGGGTGGTGAACAAAAGCATTAAGATGAGGCAGGAGGCTATTTCTATGGTACAGCAGTTTGAACCAGGAAAGCAGAGGTGGGAAAGCTAGTCAGATTATGGGTATATTTTCAGGTAGAGCTCACAGGATTTGCCAAAGAATTGGTTATGGGATGTGAAAGAGAGAAAGAAAGAAAGTAATAAACATTTTCTCCAACTTTTTAGGCCAGAGCAACTGGAAGAATGGAGTTGCTATTTCCTGAAATGAGGAAGACAGAGGAGCCATTTCACAAGGGCAAATCAGACCTATTAAGTTTGGAGTACCTCGTGGTCATCCAAGCAGAGATGATAAATAAGCAGCTGATGTTCAGGACTAGAAGCAAGGTTTGAGATGCAAATCTGTTGTTAGTAGCACATAAATATTTAAGTCTACAGAGCCGGGTAAGGTCACCCAGGAATTCGGTATAAACAGAGCAGTCCAATGTAAGAACACTTTTCAACATTTCAAAATCTGGAATACTATGTGGAACCAAAAAGCAGCCTTAGCTATAGCAGTCCATAAGTTGGAAGAAAATCAAAACATGATGAGGTTCTGGAAGACAAATAAAGAAAGGTGTTTCAAACAAAGAGGAATGATCCACTTGACCACATGCTATGGATAGATCAACTAAAACTGACACTAGACTAGCGGATCTAGCAACGTCTACATCATTCTTGACCTCAAAATTAGGTCAACGATGAATAGTCTCTAGGTCTTGTAGCTTATGTATTTTAGGAAAACCAAAGCAAATGGGAAGAGGAATGGATAAAGCAGACAGAAGAAATAGTAATCTGGTTGAACAGCTCTAAATGTTATTGCTGGTTACAGTGCATACTATATCTGAGAACTGACCTTGGGAAATTATTAAGCTGTTTATCTCAAAGAAAATTTCTC
Source organism: Prionailurus viverrinus (assembly GCF_022837055.1). NCBI lineage: Eukaryota > Metazoa > Chordata > Mammalia > Carnivora > Felidae > Prionailurus > Prionailurus viverrinus. The sequence continues at coordinate 63,638,673 of NC_062568.1, read as the reverse complement.
ATATACAGATTTGAGGTGAACAAAACGTACTGTGGAGTCAGGATAACTAGGGTGAGCTCCAAAGCAAGGACACTTCTACACACACACACGCACACACACACACACACACACACACACACACACACTTCCATATCAGCCCAGGAAAGGAATGCATCATCAATGTTTATGAGGGAGGAGAGGATCATACAGAAAATTTCAAGGTTTATTGGAAGCTATAAGTATTATTTTTATGTGAGTTATATGTTATTTTCTATTACTAAATATCTCAATATAACTTTTTAAAAAGTGTTTTCTCCTTTCAGGTATTTCCAGGAGTGCTAAGAAAGGGGAATATGCCAATTGTCAGAATGCTATGAAATCAATTACCTGGGAGAATCCATGTAACAAATACACTGATTCAGGTGTTTAAAATTAAGATTAGTATTTTAACAAATGTGGTTGTCTGGTTTCCCTAGCAACTGAGACTGACAGGTGACAGAAGAAAAGCAATAGGGAAGAGAAGACCAACCAGAAAAACACAGCAATTTGAGTCCATTAGATATTAGACACAATCCGTTCTGCCTAGTTCAATGGTCCCAGAGGTCTGCATTGTTTTTCTGGAAGTACAATGATTAATGCTTATTGTAGTGGACCTGAGTCATCATGAAATGGTTAAATTAGTTCAACCTTGGTCTCTTATCTACAGCATGTAATACAATTTTGAAAAGATGTTTATCAAAAGTGGTTCCAAATAAAGAGGTTTGAGAGATTAGTTTCAGTTATCTGAAACATTCACTTACCCAGAAATAGTTTTCTGATGCCAGATATAGAAGGCTTTAAAGTAGTCAAATAACTGTCAATGACTGGAAAAAACTGGGGTTAAGTAATTTTATTAATAAATTATTAATACATAAGGTAATTATTTTATTCAACAAAAATAATGGTTGACTGCAAATTCATCGTTCTTGGCCGTGGAAAGAGAGATCAGTAAGACCTGTCTTCTGTATTTCCAGAGCTCATGTTCTAGAACTAAGAGTCAATGCCATCCAAATTTCTCATCAATTTTTCAGGACTAATGGAAAGCAGTGGCTTGCATGATCATAGTCAAGGCATCGTTTGGGGGAGGAGATATGTGTGGGCTTCCTAATAATGAAATTCTGGAAATGACCACATAAAAGGAAAGCCTAAAATGTGCATGGAGTGCAGGTGGTTGACATTTCTGATTTCTGTAGTGCTTTTCCACATTGGGCCTGTTAGGAAAAACTGCAATAAAATGCTGAGTATTTTGATGACACTTGCTACATGGAAATGGTCTTTTCCACCACAGCTATAGGAGAACTAAACTACAAAACATAATTATATATTTCTTGGTAAATAATAAATTGTTATATACCAGTCAGTTTAGAAATAATTTGTATTGAATTTGAATTCAAGACCTACGACCATCACAAGAGTCTGCCAGATACTCCCGAGTTGAATTTCTAACTGCCTACTCAGTGTTTCTGTTAGGTTGTCCTGTCACTTTAAACTTGAGGTAATTCTATATATCAGATTAATTTTTACACATACGTAAGGACATAATAACGATAACGTAAATAGTCATAAGGACCACATACTCAGATTTCTCACCATGTTCCAAAATAGAAAAGCTCTTTGAATCCTTTTCTCCTCCAATGGTATCATATGTCTCAGTTACACAGACATAAGCTCTACACTTATGATGAGCTTCCACCAATCCGATCAATTCTCCTTCTTTTCCCCATTTACAGCGCCACAACCTCCACATTTCTCTGGGTACTTGCAGTACTGCTACCTTTACATTATTATCCATGCTATAGTCGTGATGATCTAATACGTAGCTGTTATCCTAGAACACCTAGTATCTCCCCATTGTCAACAGGCCTCCTTAGCCTGGTATCCAAAGACTCAAAGACCCAGCCCTTTCTAGAATATCTAAGCTTCTGTAACACTTCCATTTCACTCCCAATGCCCCAGTAGTACCACAAATTGTTCATGGTTCTATCTCACCTTGCTCTTTTCTGTTTTTCATTCTGATCCCTTTGCCTATGAGGCCCTTCTCAACTTTCAAAACCAGACTGGCTTTTATATATAGTCTTTAAAGTTTTCCCCAGACATCATTCCCTCCAGGAATATTTCCTTAAAGTATCTACTCCCTGTGTTCTCATACTTTGGCTGAGCACATTTCTATATCCATGCCTACCATGCTGGACTGGAATTATTTATCTGCCTATATCTACGCAAGGGTGCACAATGCTTGAGATCAAAAAAAAAATGTGCCTTACAAATGGAATCTTGCCATTTGCAACAACATGGATGTATCTAGAGGGTATAATGCCATGAGAAATAAGTCACAGAAAGACAAATACCATATGATTTCACTCATATGTGGAATTTAAGAAACAAAACAAAACAAAGAGAAAAAAAGACAAACCAAAAAAAACAAAAACAAAAAACAGAAAAAACAGATTCTTAACTATAGAGAACAAACTTATGGTTACCAGAGGGGAGGTAGGTGGGGGGATGAGGGAAATAGGTGATGGGGATTAAAGAGTACACTTATCATGATGAGCAGGGAGTAATGTGCAGAATTGTTGAAACACTATATTATACACCTGAAACTGATATAACACAGTATGTTAACTATACAGAAATTAAAATTTGAAAAAAGAATGCGTCTTATGCATCACTGTTCCAAGATCATTTTCACTGGGGAGTGCCACTTAATAGATACATAATAAATATTCGCTGAGTTATATTAAATAAGTGTTCAAGTTCTTTTATAGTCTGGTTCCTGTCTTTCTTTTCAGTTTAATTCCCCCATCAAACTCCTTCTCATTCCCACATGTTCTATTCATCAGTCCTTAAAAACCCTTGCACTTTTCTTTCCCCATATTTTGTTAATTTCTTTGACTTGGTTCACTCTCCCTTCTCTCTTGGACTCCATTTTCCTGACCAAGGTGTGCACAATGCATACTTGGATTGCCTGGGTAAGGAGCCTTTCTTGACTTTCAAATTTGGCCAGTGACTGCCTTGGGTAATCAGAGCCTTATTGGTTATACTTCAAGATTCTACCTTAAATACAATTCTACTCTCTTCTAAAATCCATTTCTCATACTGTGTAGGTTAGGGGGAAAAAAATCTAAATAGGCCTTTCCTACATACTTTTAGATATCTTCACATGTCTGGTGTATACTAACACTTACCACACCTCTTTGCAGATGAATGTACCCAAACAGAATCTGTCCTTATGAAAGATAAGTAGAAAAAGGAGAAGGAGAGAATGTAAATGAAGGAAGAGGAATTGAGAGACAATGACTGCGGGAAAAGTTCCTTTAAAAGAAATAATAATTCGTGATGGATTAGATCAAGGAATACCATTTTGGGCAAGGACAGGGTATAAGGAGGAGAATGTTTACCCATTTAAAATGTCGCTTATGCTCTTGGACTTATGTTGTCTCGCATTTTCCTCAAGTTCCATTAAATTATAGCCATCATGCAATCTTTGTGCCCTAAATCTGTTCTTAAACCAGCATCAGCCATATTGTAAATTTCTACTTTTCTCCTCAGTATTTTGAAAATAGTCATTAAAGAATAACCAAGGCATCCTAAAGTAAAACATATTCTTTTAACAGCAATCCCAGGAGATGTGTGACCATAAGTTCTCAGTACCTGCAGTAACTTTGCTGAGACTGTGATTGGCAAGTTCCCTATTACTTCTAACATGTACCCCAAACATGACATAGTAACTGATTGCCTGTGGCATTTTGTGATTGCTTTCCATGAGGTATCTTTTTTCCTTTCCAAAAGAAATTTTATTGCTATCCTCATTTGTCTATAGGGTCCAAATGCAGTAATATTTCCTCAAATGACTGCTGATTTCAAGGGAACTAAGGTCTTTTTTGTGAGTGTCCATCAAGCTTCCAGTTCTCAAGGAGCCATAAAAATGGGATCCTTTGAGCTCATGAGTAACTGGAAATTCTTCACACTATGTTATTGTTTTAGCAGCTCAGGCAAGGACTTTTATTCTTTGTCTGTTCCTTATTTCTCAAAGAACAGAAATAGAACTGCCAAAATGCCACAAGGGAAGCTATTCTCATTGTCAGGTCAAACCATAATCCCATTAATAATGCTAGTGGAAGTAAGAAATATCATACAATTATAGTGATGATTGTTCTTGTTAGAATTTCAGTCTCTTGATTTGAAATAACCATTTTTCCTATTACAAGGGAGTTTCAATTTATTGTTGCTTTCTTATTAAGGAAACTTGGAAATTGTGTGCATTTTTTTTTGTCTGGTATTATCCTTACTTAGATCATTGATTTCAATGACAGGTATAAATACATCCCCTAACCAGAAATAATGTTTTATGCAATTCATAGGCTCAGTTTAAGGCCCTGGCTCACGTTTTCCTATTTGCTTATTCTTTGAGTTCTGATTTAACAAAATTACTATACCCTTATAATATAGGTAACAGTAGAAAAGTAAGTCAAATCCCTTGCTCACCTCTCTCATATCCTGGAGAAGGGGTTGACAAACTTTTTCTGTAAATGATCAAATAGTAAATATTTTAGCCCTTGTGTGCTTTACCGTCTCCAATGCAACTACACAACTCTGCCATTGTAGTGTGAGAGCAGATAAAGACAACGCATTAGTGAATAGATGTGGCTGTATTCCAATAAGACTTTATTTAAAAAAATAGGATATGGGCTGGACTCCTGTCCTTGAGGACTTACTCTGTCAGTTGATCAGAGAACATAGTTATTGTGAACTGGAATAAATTGAAAATAATTAATTGCTTGGGCAATCAGGACCCCACGAGCTCTGTTAAGTACATCTAAATTAGAATTTGTCTCACTTTTGATGGCAAAGTGTATTTGTAACCATGTATAGTTTAAAAAACAGAGGCCTCAAAATAGAGTGATTTCAATTACAATGAAATATCTTTTTGTCTCAAGTTTTATGGATTGAATTATGCCCCCCCCCAAAAAAAATCCTGAAGTCCTAACTCCGCGTACCTGTGAGTGCCATGTTATTTGGAAATAAGGTCTTTGCAGATGCAATTAGACCAAATGAGGTCATAATGGAGTAGGGTAGGCCCTTAATCCAATATGACTGGTGTCTTTCTTAAAAGAGGGAGGACAATGTGAACACACAGATACACAGAAATAACACCATGTGAAGTGAATGATAGAATTTGGTGTGACACATATACAAGCCAAGGAATGCCTGGGGGGCTATCAGAAGCTGGAAGAGGTGAGGAAGGATTCTCCCTTAGAAGCTTCATAGAGATCAAGACCCAGTCAACACTTTAATTTTAAACTTCTAGCTTCCAGAGCTGTGAGACAATAAATTTTTACTGTTTGAAGCCGCCTACTTTGTGATCCCTAGTTACAGCGACCCTGGAAAACAAACACCAGTGATAGTCCAGCTGTGAACTATACTCTAGAAACCCAGTCAGGAACCCAGAAGTTATTTCCATATTGCTATCTGTCTCCCCATCACCTTGAACCGTGGGTCCCTTTGGCTAGACTCAAAAGTCCATGAATGCCTTATTTGAATAATAGTTTATTACATAAAATAAAATAAATAGGAGTACAAAGAAAACCAATTAATATTAAAATATAAATCTAATCAAAATATTAGAAAAACAAATTCATGATATAGCAATATATGTGATTCTTTATTAATACATTAAATATCAAGATTAAGTGGCTGGTATATTAACTATCAAAAATTTTTAATAGGGGCAAACAGAAACAATATTTTGACCCATGCTCAACTATAATGTGATACAAAAATATCTGTTATTCTATTAATGAAAATGGCATAGATTCAGCTAAGAATACAATGGCTTTTGCCTAGACTTATCATTGAAAGAAATGCTAATTTTTCATTAGAGGTTAATGAAATTTAAGATGTAATCATTCCCTTCCAAGTTCATGCCTCCTTTGGATTCTATCCACATATCCCTCAGTTTGTGGCCCTTGTGAGGTAAGAATCCATCTCAGAATGTCCTCATGTGAGGACAAAATCAAAGCCAGCTCTCCATAAATCCTTTCTTTTATCCCAAGAAAAGTGAGGTTAGAGATTGTCCCAGGTAAGGAGATTTTGTTTAACTGGTGTCCCAGAAGTTGTATATAATCACTTCTGCTACATCCGGTAGGAAAAAAACCTAGGCATAGAAATGCAATTAGCTTCAAAGGAGGCTAGAAGTTTGGTCTGTATCACATAGCCATATTCCCACCTTACATTATGGTGTTCATTTAATAAAAAGAAAGTATGGAAAATGAATAACTGGGAACATTTTTAGCTAACCCCAATCAAGAAATATATTTCCCTTTGAACAGGCTTATTTCTAGAAAAGTAGGAAAGAAAGGTGTCAAAATCTGCTTATTTTTTTTAAATATTTAAGGTACTGGTTAAAAGAAAATGCAGGAAGAACCAAGAGATAGGCCTAAGGAAATTTTTACTACTTGCCTTAGGTTTTGTTCTATACCAAATTAGGCCCTAATGAAAAGAGAGAAGATTATAGGATGTAGACAAATTTCACTATTTTTAATTAAACATTTCAGGAATCTACTTATTATATTTAGTCTATGTAGTGTGCATGAAACTGACCTCTGTTTCCCAGGTTCCAACAATAGGCAGTCAAAAGTCACATCAGCATGGCCCCAGTAATTGGTTGAACAATGGATCTACTCAGAATTTTGACCTATGATAAAAACACTACTGAATATCTTAACCAGTGAAGGTAATATACTCCTGCTCTCATATGGAGAGAACCTAGCTAGATATAAGCAGAGGTAAGCAAAGCCTGGAGATTAAAGTCATAATCCTAATGGCATCACATGAACTTCTGAATCTAGCCATGACTAAGTCAGATGCACCCATTTCCCAGTTGCATAAGCCAATTAATTTCCCCTTAAGTTAAATTAATATAGGATATATCTGCATTCAATGTATCTCTGTCAGAATCACAGAAATGGTTTTTGTGTGTTTTTTTGCACATTTAAAAATTTTTGGACCAATGCAGGTATTTGGAAACTAAGCACCACGTGTTTAATCTATGGCATTTATATTCTTTGCCTCAATGCTTTTCTTTACTTTGATAACTGTCTTGCTCGATTTTGAGCAAAATTGACAAGGACCCTGCATGATTCTATTCTTTGTAATACACCAGATACTGGCTAATGTCAATATTTATTTATTCTCATAACTGTAAAATACCTTTTTAAATCGTAATTTGGTAAGATGCCATCAGCCTATACCAAAGGATATCATAAGAAATAGCCATATGATGGGGCACCTGGGTGGCTCAGTCGGTTAAGCGCCCGACTTCTTCTCAGGTCATGATCTCATGGTTCGTGGTTTCCAGTCCAGCATCGGGCTCTGTGCTGACAGCTCAGAGCCTGGAGACCACTTTGGATTCTGTCTCCCTCTCTCTGTCTCTCAAAAATGAATAAACTCGCGTTTGCGCTCTCAAAAATGAAACTCCCACTCACGCTCTGTCTCTCTCTGTCTTTCAAAAATGAATAAACATTAAAAAAAAAACCACTTTAATGTATGCATATTAGTCCTCAAAAAATTTTTAAAAAAAGAATGAAAGAAAAAACCATATGAAACTGGTTGCTGTACTTCCAGTAAGATGTGAATGCAGGCAATATTCCCTAAATTAAGCGGTGCCTGCTCAATGGAGACCCAAAAGAAGTTTGTCTTTGTTATCATCAGTATCTCTGTGTTGCCAAGGCAACTAGATTATTTTTAGATTATGGATATTATGAATTATGTAACTCATAATGTGTTTTTTTTCCTTACAGGTGACTTGGAAGCTTAAAGTCAATGTATGATCCATCTCTGCTAGAAAAGCAAAATTATCCTGTGCTGTGTGCCAGTCTCACCTACAGATTCATTTTGCTCCTTGCCCCAGTTCACTCAACTTAAAATTCTATAAAATCAACTTTAAAACTTTAAAACCTTTTATATTTTATTGTATGGATTTTCACATATAGCTTTAAATTCCTTTTTTGGAAGCAGAATGAAGAGTATATAAATATTTTCTCTTACTGTTTTATTAATGCAGTAATAAATTATTACAATTAATTATGTATATTAATGATGTAAATAACATAATTTGGAGTTACCCATGATCAGATATCATTGATGCCTCTATAATTACATATGGTTTCTTTATTAGCTTATGACTTTGTACTTGGGGTTTATTAGTCCAGACAAACTGTATGTCTCATCATGAGTTTACCATAGCAACAGTGAAAGAGAGCAATAGAATTTTGAATATTAAATTTTTATCAGGGATTCAATGTGAGTTTGAAGGCTTGGTTATATTGGATGGACACAGTGCTTAATATAATACAATGAGTTTTTACTAAACAGAAGATAAAAAATTTGAAGATATGGGCATTAGCCATGAAAACTATCTTTAATTGGAAAAAGAAATCACAGGCCACTGTCAAACGGAAGAATGATGTGGAATATTATAGTAATTTTTTCTGAAATTGGCATCTAAATTATTAAATATACAAGTTTTCCCTTGACTTTTGTTATTTATTTTTTTTATTTTTCTAAGTAAGATACATCTGACACAACTGAAAAAGATATTATTTTTTGCATAGCACTTAACGTATTCCCTATTATACGTTAAGTAATTTTCCAGTTGGCTTGCAATTTTCCCTGTTCCTGATTGCTTAATTCTATACCCTATTCCATCTACATTGACAGTAATACTGAAAACAGCCTAACATTTATAAGATGCAAGTGAGAATAGCATTGCATGCCCTTACTAGAACCCAGTTAATTAATATTTATTTGGACAGCCTTACCCTCAGTTTGTTTATATAATATCAAAAACAATACTGATCCAAAATAAGTTAAAATAAATTGGACATACAGACTTGAATACGAAGCCACTAACTGATTTTTTCACATTCTGTCTTACTGCTTTCATGCAACTGGTTTCTCCAAACAATAATTTCATGGGAAATACATCAAATTATTCTCTCACAGTAGTATCCTTTCTGGAATAGAGAAAAGACATACAATGTAAACAAAAATGACATTAATAGGGGCGCCTGGGTGGCGCAGTCGGTTAAGCATCTGACTTCAGCCAGGTCACGATCTCGCGGTCAGTGAGTTCGAGCCCCGTGTCGGGCTCTGGGCTGATGGCTCAGAGCCTGGAGCCTGTTTCCGATTCTGTGTCTCCCTCTCTCTCTGCCCCTCTCCCGTTCATGCTCTGTCTCTCTCTGTCCCAAAAATAAATACACGTTAAAAAAAATGACATTAATAAAAAAGTCCTTGTACTATTTCTCCACCCCAACCACTGTTCTTAACTAATGTGAAAACTACTTTCGGTAAAGCCCTTGGAGGCAGTGATACTGCATTATACTGTTTGGCAGGCCCTAGCAGCCCATAACACTGTGGTCTGTAGATCGTAGTTACTAAGATTTTTAGGTCCTTCTAGACTCTGAGACAAAACCATCCTCTAGAAATTCCTCCTTTTATTGGATCAGCATCTACTAATGAAGCACTTTCTCTATATCAGACATAAGAGATACCATTATGATATGGCAGGTGAAGATCCTGCCACCATGAGATTTGGATGCTTCCTGACAACGCAGCATTAAAAATAATGTTAAGTCTGGGCTATAAGAAAGAAAAGGGATTATTATTTTCTTAAGAAATTTTAGCTATTTAAAATGTGTGATCAATCGATCTATATGAAACTCAATGTCCAAAGGACAATTGGTAATGAGAAAATTAGGCGATATCAAACACTGAAAACAAATAGCTTAGAAATATGGAAACCATAAGGATATTCTGTGCAATCTCATTCAGATTCCTTAATTAATCTTGGATTTTTTGCATTATCAGAAATAATTACATAATGTTTGGGAAAAGGCTATAACTTTACGAACAATCAATCAGGAGTGATGAGAAGAATGTCATGTAAAGTCAATAGCTATCAATGGTAAAAAAGAATAAACTAGTGAAATGAAGACTATTCCATTCCCCACCTTGTCCATTTTATGAGCCAACCTCATGTCTGATTTAAATTGAAGTAAATTCCAGATAATTAGAAAAATGCTGCAGATGTCTTTCCCCTTCTAATAGTATTCTGTTATTTCCCTACAAATCCATAGACAGATAAGAAATATTTTAAATACCTTCACAGCACAAAATACAGCGTTGACACACTCAAATTTCCAGTAACAAGTGAAATAATAAGGTGTAGAAAAATGCCAATCTTGGCCTCACCAAACCATCCTCCCAGCTCCAGAAAGCAGTCACAGTGTAATCATTTGGCCACTTCGATGACATTGAAAAACAGTAATGAAACCATTCTACTTCATAATTCAATACCATAATTCATACTAGAGAATTTAAAATGGATTGCACACATTTAAAAATACATTTTTATTTTTATTAAATATATTTTATATATCACCAGAGGGAGTAGCTAAACAGCTCCAATAGCATTGTAACTGACTGAAAGCCTGAACTCAAGCAAAAAAAAAAAAAAAAGCAAATTTCAAACTCTATTTTGTATTTTAATAGGATCAGTGAGCAAGTTTAAATTCCCTCCGCTCATTGTGCTTTCAAGTTACAAATGAGATCTAAAACCATAAAGTAAAAGCAAGAAGAAAATGATTTTCAGATTCTCTGACGCTGGAGAAAATATATACAATGGGTTATATGAAGAGATGACCTTTATCTGCCAAAGTAATCTGAATATATTTCCTACACATTTTTGAGTACTCTACGAGAAAGCAAATTGTGTGAGATAAAGTTGTTAGAATCAAAGTTAAATGCGACAAAATGTCACTTCATTTAAAACGTAACGTTATAGAAATAAATTAATGCAATGTAACCAGTTATAAAAATGCAGAAAGGATCCTTTTTATGTTTCTCTATTTCTATGACTGTTAGTAAGAAGCGCGGAGTACAGCTTTGCTGTACCATAAGATACCCCAGTATCGTCATGTATAAGACCTTCAGATTTAACCTGACCTCCTCAGAATGGATATCCACACTACAGTATGTTAGGAGACCTTTTTGATACCACTTTGATAATTCTTTGCAAACCTCCATTAGAAACAGAGAAAAGCCACTTCAAGAGTGTGCACTTACAGCTTACTGTTTACCTATACACTCATAAGATCAAAACCCCTGGTCTTACTGTTTTTGTTAACAAGGAGCAGTAAAAGTCTTCCCACATACTGAGTTTTGGTTTCCATTTTACAATCTGAGATGACAGACGGCACAAAAATGATGAGAAAACTGTGGGGAGGCTTCCAGAAGATTGATTCTCTCATCAGCTGATTCTTTTCTAGTTAGTCTTTTATTGACTACAAAGGTATAGCCAATGCAGAAAAGGAAAACCAGACTGCCCTGTTTAATCCTGAGGGCATTGGCAAAAGGTGATCACTTTTTGAGAAAACAGAGGCCTACAAGGAAATCAGCACACTGTATGAGCCGTTAAGCTGATTTAAACACACAAGGGATGCCTGGGGTTGAGCGCAAGATCTCTGAGGTGTGAGATGAGAATGAAACCATTCCACAGACTAATATTACTGAGCTTTAGTAGCAGGTGGTACAGTTGATCAGTCAGGAACCTGTCATTTGGAGAATAGGCCAATATATCTGAGAGACACGAAAAATCCTTCATTTTTTTTCCTCCTTCTCACCAAGAGTAAAAATATTGCGATTTTGAACTTTGAGCAATTATCAACTACAAGTTTCCACAATTTAGGCACCCATAAGAAGTGAGCAAAACTAAAATACGGCTAAATTTTCTGATATTTGCCTAAGATTGCAAAATATAATAACTCGTAGTGGCTGAGCCAGATATTTAGTTGTGATTTAAGTCCATCTGGAATGAAGCCTTTACATGTTATCAGCATAACCTGCAATCCAGACAGCCCAGAAAAATCCACATGGAATTTGCATAGCCAGAGAGAGAAGTAAAGACTCACATTTCCCTTTCTGTTTTGCTGATTTTGTGGTTTGGATGGTTGGTTTTGTTATTGGCATGTTATTACTTAAACAATTGTAGAGAAAAATCTGCAGTTCGACAATATCCATTTGCTACCTGGAGTCTTAGAGAGAGGATGAAATGTTAAAGTGGGTTATTAACTTATATTTATAATGGCACCACCTGACCTATCATTCCCCATTTGCTAATTCCTACAGACAATTCAAAAACAGAAGACTGAAGTGACAAATTAAATAAATTAGAATAGATGAAATACCACATGTTTTAAAAGGGTATTTTCACTACACCCTCCTCTGTACCATGAACATTTTGATTCACAATAAAAATTAATAAGGATATTATCAATATTTCATTAAAACTAAGATACCATCAATTTCAAATGCACCTAATTTCAAACATGTTATGCCCTAAAAATGGGAAGATACAATATTTGATTTTGCTTTTACTTACTGTGAGTTAACCGGAGAATTCCTAGATACTGCAGTCTTCTTTTCAGATAATCTTTTAGGACAGTACATATCATTAGTGACTATACGCACAATTATTTTTTGAATGTCCGCTAGGTATCTTGTAATTTCCTCAATTCAGGAGAATAGGGGTGTGTGTGTGTGTGTGTGTGTGTGTGTGTGGTGTGTGTGCGCGCGTGTGTGTGTGGTTTAAAGTCAATAATAGAAGAGTTGAAGAAAATTTGCTTTATCCACTTATCTGTTTACCTCTTTACTAGAATGTTTTGATAATAGAGCCCAGAGATAATATACCAAAAATATCAGAAAGAAACATATGCAAGAAAAAACTTTGCAGAGCATAAATTCTTCTTACAACTTTAACCAATTAAGTGTTACACATTTTTTTAAAAACATATTTGCAATATACGGCCTTCTCATTACTTCTCCCAGCTCTTTGGTTTGAACCTTGACATAACGTACTAAGGCTTACATGTATGAACTCGAATTAAACGAAATTGTTTTCTCTGACTACAATCCTCTGTCTTTATGACTTCCTCACCTCATTACACCTACTGATTTCATATTGTCCCAGGTCCATTGATACCTGCCTATTGTAAAAGCCAATCAGCTCATCTCCCTTCCGACTTCTCTATTTCTCTATCTCTGGTTAGCCATAATAAAGATCTGTGTTTCTTCACGTTAGAGATGATATCTCCAGACGTTCTGATTTTCAGAAAATGGCCAAGCAGCACACATGCCTACACCAGAATGGTAGCATTCACGGGGGCAAATTCAAGGAGCAGGCATCATGGCAGGTGTTTAGGCCCATTTGCCCCATCACATACTGTGAAGAGCACAGAAACCTGTCAGGACTCCTGGTGAGGATCGAAGGCCCTCGGACTGTGGAAACTTTAAAACTGAAGATCAAGGAAGCCTTGCCCCTCCTCTGGCATGATCAGAAGTCGGAGTACAACAACACAACTGTGACCTGCCAGCTACTGACTCCAAACTTAACCTGGCAGTACCAGCCCCTCCCCTGACACAATCCCAGGGCCAGAGAAGAGCCATGCAGTTGTGTCACGTGACAAGCACCGTGTATCACCTCTCCTGAGTGAGGAAACACCACTCCCTTCACTGGTGTGGTACGAAAGCTGAGGCCCAAGTCTCATAGAGGAAACCTGACCACACAGCAAGCACAATGTATCAGCCTTCACGGCCCCTTCCGAGGCACGATGTGGGCCTGCGAATCAAGCCTCCTCATTGACCAGGATCGGTTGCCTGAAGCATTGGGTCTTGGCCGGTTTCCGTGGAACTTTATAGAAAGCTAGTGCCTTCTCTGGATGGCCAGGCTGCTGGAGTTATGTTTTAAAAGCTTTAAACTTTATCTCTCAGGGATTAAAAAATCAAAATGACATGGAGGTTCTGATAGTTTATTTTCACAGACCACTTTTTACTTCTCTGGAGTTCACATTTTCTCCAAGCCTGGATAAATGGTAGCACCTACGGTTTCATCTCCTCTTCCCTTTCTGCCAGGCATCGCAGGGAAAGTCAGGAAACTGTGTCCAGTTATTCCAATATCAGTTGGGTCCTTGACTGCCGTTTGCAGCAATCTTTATTTAATTTCTATGTTGTTTCCTACAATGTTAATTATAAACTTGCCCTCTCTTTGCAGACTCTCATTCTCAGGAGAAACTTTGCCCCTATAATTACAGAATTTTAGAAAATAAACATCTTCAATGTTTCTATTCCAGCCTCTAAATATTTCTTCATATTTATTCATTCCTTTTCTTGTTTTGTTCTTTCTGTATTAGAGTACACAATCCTTTTCTCCTTCAGCCATATATTCTATTAGTTATCCACAATAGCCCTCACGCCTTCAGTTTCTTATTTATACATTTCCCCTCCACTCATAAATGTGTTCCCATGAATGAAAATATAATTTAATAAAATATCTCTATTTGTCCTCCAGCCATTTTTGCTCCATATCATTCTTCTCACTGAAAACTTCTTAAAAGTCTTTTTCTGTGCCTTGATTTTCATTTTTTAGCCATTCGCTCATCTCTTAATTCCTATCAACCTGGGTCCCACCACTGGAAATGCTCCGTTTAAGATATACAATATCAGCAATTACTAATGAGGGTGAAATTTGTTAAGTGCTTTATAAATACGAGCTCATTCTTTTTTTAATGTATTATTTATTTTTGAGAGAGAGAGTGAGCAGGGGAGGAACAGAGAGAGAGAGACAGAAGATCCAAAGCGGGCTATGCACTGAAAGCAACAAACCCCTCGCAGGCTTGAACTCTCGAGCTACAAGTTCATGACCTGAATAGAAGTCCAAGGCTCAACCGACTGAGCCACCCAGGTGCCTGAATATGAGATCATTTTTATCAAATGTCCTCAAATTTTCAGTTCTCTTCCTGTCTCTGATTGCTTATCAGCTGAACCTCAGATCAGAGCCATTCCTCCTGCTTTAAAAATCATTTTATCCCAAGGGTGCCTGGGTGGCTCAGTCATTTAAGCCTCCGACTCTTGTTTTCTGCTCAGGTCATGATCTCACTGTTGGGTTTGTGGGATGGAGTCCCACTTTGGGCTCCTAGGGATTCTCTCCCTCGCTCTCTGCCCTTCCCCCACTCACACCCCCACTGGCACACACACACGTGCATGCTCTCTCTCTCTCTCTCTCTCTCTCTCTCTCAAACAAACATTTTTGAAAATCATTTTATCCCATATCTTATCATATTTAGACTCGCCCATACCAAATAAAGGTATTCAAAGAATTAACAAGGATATAAGCAAATTAATGATGCAATTAATGCGTTTAATTGCAGTAGCATAAAAAACAGTACATGAATCTGGTTAGTCTCCTCCTCCTCTTATACATTTGGTGCTTACTATGAGGACAAACAAAACTATGAATCTGCCCAAAGAAAATTTTATGTATATATTTTTGTAAACTATGGCTTTAAAAATAAGCTTTGCCAGCTACATATTTGTGTTGCTTTGCATTAGGATTAATTAATTCTTTATGGTATTTTAGATGTTTTGTGAAATAAAGTCTTTAAATGATTCCTCTCTAACACTGTGGCAGCTTTTGCTTTCAGCTATGCATACATTATATATGACATGCATATTTAATGTAAATATCTCACGTATAGATGCAAAGCATGATTGCACAATTTACCGCTTACCTTCAGGGGTGGGAGTTAAGAGACATTTTATTTTTAGAAGAAATTTCTTGGATTAAAGCTGGACAGACCTTCTCACTGCCAAACCAA
This sequence comes from Prionailurus viverrinus, assembly GCF_022837055.1. Lineage (NCBI taxonomy): Eukaryota > Metazoa > Chordata > Mammalia > Carnivora > Felidae > Prionailurus > Prionailurus viverrinus. Next base: position 63,622,945 of record NC_062568.1, on the reverse strand, counting down.
ATGTAATAGTAAAAAAGGAAACTCCTGGCAAATGTAGACGTACAGTGGAATTGATGTATAAAATAATAGCCTTGCTTAGCGACAGTACCAAAAAAATATATTTCCATGTTTCCTTTGCCAAATAGGGGTGGAAAAAGTAGCAGGAGGAAAATTTTATTTCTCAGTCTCTAAAAGTAGAAAGGAAAATTCTGTGTAAGAATACATAAATTGTAAATGTCATTTAACAGATATCACATGTGAAAGTGCCTTCAGTGCACTATTTCCAATTTGCTTAGACAACTTGAAAGTAAAACATCAAGATAAGTGCCCGTAACTTGCCCCAGAAAGGCCAAGCTTTAAAGAGAAACAGTATTTTCTGATTTAACTTATTACTATTGATTCACAAGGGGGAAGTTGCATTCAAATACGTATTTTCAAAATAACACATCATACACTAAAAACATCAAAATACATTGAAACAGTGTTTAAAGAAAGAAGGATGAGAATAAAACTATCATAATTCACATGCAAACATATCCATTCCAGCTCCCACTGACAGCCTAAAATATGAACAATTTCTTTTAATTTACACTTGGTAAAAATCCAATTAAAGTCAATTGTGAGAAGAAAAAAGCATCTACCAAATATTTACTTTTAACATGACGGTCAGAGTTCTTTTGTGTCTCATTCCAAGTTGCAACCTTCTCATTTAAGCAGCTCAATCACGTAGTCGATCACAGAGGCGTAATTACTGCCTTACCTCATTCGATCTTGCTTTTCATGCCCTGCCTCAGTGCAGGTAGCACTGAACCATAGTTATACGTCAGGAAGACTGCCAGCTGGAAGACTGTGCTGTACATCTCACAGGGGAGTTTTCAATAGAGCCCAATTTTAAATAGTTACACAAGCATTGCTAAGCAGGTGGTTCAAGGAAGTCCGGGTTCTTACTCGTACTTGCACATCTCTTCTCCCAAACCAGGCATACACATCAGATTCAAGTTTAGTCTCCATAATGTGAAACCAAGCGACATTTGGGACATTCTTTAAATAATTCATTATATGAATCTATAAACCCAGACTATTAACTGTCTCTGTAATATTCTGGTCCTTCCAGTTCTAAATAGATCACTTTTACCGACTCATATACTGAGCTGAAGGGGCACGGTTTTTTGCAGAATGTTTGTATTACCTTCATGAGAAAAGATATGAACGTATTAAAAAGGCTTCAGCAATAGGGGCACCTGGGTGGCTCAGTTGGTTAGGCATCTGACTTTGGCTCAGGTCATGATCTCACGGTTTGTGGGTTCAAGCCCCTCATCAGGCTCCATGCTGACCGAGTGGAAGCCTGCTTGGGATTTTCTCTCTTTCCTTCTCTCTGCCCCTCCCCCACTTATGCTTTCTCTCTCAAAAATAAATAAACTTAAAAAAAAAGGTTTCAGCAATATGAAAGGACTGAATAAAGTTTAAAAAAAAAAAACACTGTAAATCCAAAGACATACTCTGAAAGAGCTTAAATATAATAAAGATGGAGAAAAAATATACCAGACAATTATGAACCAGAATATCCAGGTAGCAATTTTAATATCTAATGTTCTCAAACGTGAGACAAAACTATATTTAAAAAAGAAAAAAAAGATACTGTATTCTGATCAAAGACATAAGAAAAAATACATAGTATGATGAACATTCTAACATATAGTTAACTATATAGCCTCATAATATATCAAGCAACTTAAAAGAACCATAAAAAAAATTATTCTAGCTGTTGATTTTAAACTTCATGAAGATACAAACAAAGCAACCAAATAAAACTATGTGCAGAAATATCAAACATCTGAAAAAAGCAATTAATAAGCTTGAGATTATATATAGAACTGTACACCCACAGATAGACACGACATATTGTTTTTGAGCACATACAGAACACTAACAAAAATAGTTCACATATTCAGTCATGAGGCAGCAGTAATAAATCCCAAAGGACAATATTATGCATTTGTTCTCTGTCCTCAATGCAACAAAATTCAAAATTATAACAGAAAGATAATTTTAATTTCCTACATATATTGGAAATTAAAGAGCACACTATTAATTAATTCCTGGGTCAAAATAACATGTTAAGACGCATTTTAGAACTTAATGACAATGAATACAGAGCATGTCAAACTACGTAAGGCAGAGATGAAGTGAAATCATAGTTTAAATGTGTATATCAGGAAACAAGGAAGATTAAATACAACCGAACTCATGTTTAAAAAAGAGAGAGGTGAGAATAACAATACCTAAAGAATCAAAAGAAAGAAATAATAAAGAAATCAACAAAGTTAGGAATAAAAATGGAGACAAGTAGCAGAAACATAGCTATTCCTTGGAAAAATTAATAAGAAAGATTTTAGGGGTACCTAGATGGCTCAGTCTGTTAAGCATCTGACTCTGGCTCAGGTCATGATCTTATGTTCCGATGAGTTCGAGCCCTGCATGGGGCTCTGTGCTGACAGCTCAGAGCTTGGAGCCTGCTTCGGATTCTGTGTCTCCCTCTCTCTCTTCCCCTCCCCTGCTCACACTCTGTCTCTCTTGTTCTTAAAAGTAAATAAACATGAAAAATTTTTAAAAAAGAATAAATAAGCATTAAATTTTTTAAATTTAAAAAAATACGAAAGATTTTAGAAAAATTCACCTAAAAAAGAGGAAAGATATAAATAAACACAATGCAGAACAGAAAAAGGAAATAAGACATATAACAGGTTTAAAAATTAAAGTATTATAACAATTATATCAATAAACTTGAATGGCTATGTAAAATGGATATATTCCTAGAAAATTATAAAACGCCAAAATTGACAAAAGATAAAATAAAGCACCGAATAAGCCACTAAATCTTACAGAAACAAATGTTAGCCATATGGATGGCTTTACAGGTCAGTTCTACCAAACTTTCAATGAGTAGCTAATATCTGTCTTCTACAATACATATACATAAAATAGACAATACATATATATATTTTTTCATTTAAAAAGAAGCAAAAAAGGGACTTACCTAATTTATGGGTCTACTGTAATGCTAATATGATGCAAATGAGCAAAATTATGAGAGATTTTCACTTATAAACATGCAAACAAAATTCTTAAAGAAAATATTAACTACAATTCCGAGAAAATATACCATGATTAATTACAATAATGCAAGAGTGTTTCACAGTCCAAATGTATGTTCTATCACATTATTATTAAGAAAAAGAAAAAATATGATTTCCTCAGGTAACAATTTTAAAAACTTTTGGCAACCTAGAAAAAAAAACAGGGGAGTCTCTTAAAGAGTAGGTAAACTACGTGTTAGTTATCTATTACTATATAACATATTGCCCCAAATTTTGACAACTTAAAGCAACTAACATTTATTATCTCATATTTTCTGTGAATCAAGTAAGTGGAAACAGATGAGTTGGATGGCTCTGTCTCAGGGGCTCTCACGAGGCTGCTATCAAGATGTGTCCAGGGCCATAGTCAATTCACAATCCCACTGAAGGAAGATCCACTTCCAAACTCACTCACATAGCTTTTTTTTTTTTTTTTACTTTTTTTTTTTTCAACGTTTATTTATTTTTGGGACAGAGAGAGACAGAGCATGAACGGGGGAGGGGCAGAAAGAAAGGGAGACACAGAATCGGAAACAGGCTCCAGGCTCTGAGCCATCAGCCCAGAGCCTGACGCGGGGCTCGAACTCACGGGCCGCGAGATCGTGACCTGGCTGAAGTCGGACGCTTAACCGACTGCGCCACCCAGGCGCCCCCTCACATAGCTTTTGACAGACCTCAGTAGAACTGTTTCCAAGCTCATCCACATGTCTTCACTGACCACAGAAAATCTACTTCCAGCTCATTTATGTGGGTCTCTCCACAGGGCTACCTCATGAGATGGCAACTGATTTCTCCCAGAGCAAATTGAGAGTACTACACCCGTGACAAAAGCAACAGTCTTTGTTATAACCTAATCTTGGAAGTGACATCCTATCACTTCTGTCATATTTTATTCATTAGAAGTAAATAAATAAGGTCACTCCACGCTCGAGGAAAGACAAGTACACAAGAGCATAAATACCAGAAGGCAGGGGGTATTGGGGGACATCTTAGGGGCTATCTACTAACACGGGATATACCAAAACCTACACCACTGGAGGAAATGTAATTGGGAAACTAGAATATGAATGCATTCAATGTGAGATAAAGAATAAGACAAAGAGGCCTATTGTCTTTACGCACACTACTTTTAATGATTGATACACTCTGTTGGTCTTGGACAACATAAGGGAATACAAAATATTGAGTGAGATATATGAATTGGGAGAGAAGACACAAACTATCCAGACATGAAGATCTACCTTAAAAAAAAATCAATAACTATAAAACATTTAGCAAGTTTACCAACTAAAATATCAACCTACAAAATTAAAAGTATTTATTTAAATCGGCAATAATCCAATAAAATATGACTTTAAAATAAGATACTATTCACAATAGCAATATAAATCATAAAATACCTAAGAAGAAATGAAAGCAAGAATATAAGTTTTCTCTTTAGAGGAAACAATAAAATTATAATAAATGACTATATTAGTCAGTTCCAAGTACTATAACAAAATACTATTGACTAGTGGCTTAAACTGACAGATATTTATTTCTCATAGTTCTGGAGCCTGGGAAATTCAACATAAAAGTGCTGGCAAATTCAGTTTCTAGTGAGGGACCTCTTCCCGGCTTGCTTGTGACTGCCTTCTTATTGTACACTGACATGGCAGAGAAAGAAAGCTTTGGTCTCTCTTCCTTGTCTTATGCCAACACTAATCATATTATGGGGGCCCCAACCTCATTACCTCATTTAAACCTAATTACCTCCTAAAGGCCTCACCTCCAAATACCATCACATTAGAGGTCAGAGCTTCTACATTAATTTGGAGGGGACCACAAACATTCAGTCCATAACAAGAATGTAGCTGTTTATTTGAATAAATGAAGGGACATTCAATACCTTGGAAGGGATGATTTCATATTATTTAAAAAAATCAATTAAAATTCCAGTTGGATGTTCTTAAGTAACCTAAAAAACTTACTCTAAAGTTTCATGGATGCATAAAGGTTATGTCTTCCCAGACATAATCCATATATAAATTTAAAGCCATAAGAAAGTGTGCTATTGATACAATATTAATAAAACAATATGAAGGAAAGACAGACCCTGGCATATATGTGAACATTTTAGACCCATTAATAGTCAAATAATGTTTTTTTAATGTTATACCAATATTGCATTCCTAGGATAACCTGATGACAACATATTAGTACCTTTATGTATGGTTACATTTGGTTTGCTAGAATTTTATATGTATGCTCATCAGGGATATTAGTCTGTAGTTTTATTGTAGTATCTTGTAGTTTAGGTATCAGGTTAATGAAGGCTTCATAGAATATATGGAAAAGTCTCTCTCTTTTTCTATTTTCTGAAGAGTTTCTGGGAAGTGGTATTATTTTTTCCATAAATATTTATTAGAGGTCACCAGAAAAGCCATCTGGACCTATAATTTTCTTCACAAGAACATATTTAACTATAGATTCAACATCTTTCATAGATATAGGACTAGTTGTGTTATTTATTTCTTCTTGAATAAGCTTTAATAATTTATGTTTTTCAAGAATTTTTCCCATTTCATGTAAGTTGTCAAATTTATTGGCAGAAAGTTTTTCATAAATTTCCTAATTATCTCTAATATGTGTAGCAATGTTGGTTCTCAAATTCTTGATGCTGATAACTTGTATTATCTCTCTTCTTTCTGTTCATTCTGTTAATTCAAAAGTTTACCAATTTTATTGACTTTCTCAAAACACCAGATTTTCTTTTCACTGATTTTCTCTATCGTTCTCTGTTTTCAATTTTATTGACTTCCACTCTAATGTTTACTTTTTCCTTTCTCTCTGCATTTAGTATTTAATTTTCTCTTTTTTTCTCCTACCTACTTAGTATTTAATTTCCTCTTCTTTGTCTAGCTACCTAGTATTTGCTAGTTACTTAAAGTTGAAGCTGAAGTAATTAACTTGAGACCCTTCCTGTTTTCTAATATAGGCATTCAGTGCTATAAATTTCCTTGTAAGCACTTTAGCACCATCTCATAAACTTTGATATGTTCTCATTTTCGTTCATCTCAAAATTCTTTCTAATTTCCCTTTTTATTTCTTCTTTGACCCATGAGCTATTTACAAGTGTGTTCTTTTGTTTCCAAATATCTGGCTACTTTCCAGACACCTTTCTTTTATTGATTTCTAAATTACTTGCACGGTAGCCAAAGAATACGTAATCTATGACTTAAATCCTTGCATATTGGTTGAGACTTGCTTTATGACTCAGAATATAGTCTATATTTGTAAATGTTAATGTATGTTTAAAACAAATGTGTATTTTGCTATTTTGTACTTTATGTTTTATAAATATTAATACCTTCAAATAAGTTAGTTGTAGTGTTCAGATTTTCTATAGCCTTACTCATTTTTGTCTATTTGCATGGATTATTGAGAGAGTGAGAGAGAGAGATGTTGAAATCTCCAGCTATAATTGTAAGTTTATCAAGTTCTCCAAGCAATTCTCTCAGTTTTTGCTTTATGTATTTTGGGGTTCTGCCATCTTAATAAATTGATCCTTTTTCATTATGAAATAACATTTTTATCTATAGGAATATTTTTGGCTCTGAAATCCAGTTTGTCTGATGTTAATATAGTCTCTGTGATTTGTTTTGGTAAGTATTATAATAGCATATGGGTTTTCATCCTTTTACTTTTAACTTATTTGCATACTTACATTAAAAGTACATTTCTTGTACTCACCAGATAATTAGTTCTTGTATCTTTGTCCAATCTTACAATATCTTCCTTTTAACTGGTATATTTAAACCACTGACACTTAATTTAGTTTATTGATATGGTTAGATTTAAATCAAATATCTTATTTGTTTCCCATTTGTCATATTCTTTGCCTCTTTTTTCTTCTTTTTACTGCCTTCTCGAGGTTGGATGAATCACTTGAAAGAGGAGTATGATGAAAGAAGTAGAGAGAAGAGATGATCCTTCTTAATCTAAGTGGAAACTTTCAGTAAAATATGAATGTGAATTTCAGAAGAGTACTCTAAGCTGGAGATAATAATTTGAGAGTCATCTGCATATTCTTGGTATTTAAAGCCTTGAAACTAGATATACTCACTTGCAATGGGAGTATGAATGATAAAGATAAGATCAAGGAAAAGTCCTAGGCTACTCCATTGTTACGAGGGAGAGAGCTAAGGAAGAACCTGCAAATGCTACTCACAAGAAATCACAAGAGACATTGCAGATTAATCATATTAGGGTGTTGTCGTGGAAGCCAGGTGAAGAAAGACTTTAAAGAGAAGGATCAATTATTTAAAATGTTGCTTTAGTTCAATAAGGATAAAGACTGAAAAGTGACTGATAGATTTAACAATGTCGAAGGCTTTGATGATTTCAATAAGAACAGATTTGGTACAAAGGAAAGGACAAGCCAGATTTGAATAGATTCAATGGACAATGGGAGAGAAAATGTTGGAATGAGTGACTATAGATAACTTTTTTCAGAGAGTTCTCTTGTAAAAGGGCTTATTTAAGGCCAATTAACTAACAACTCATTTGTTGGATAATGGGAATAATATAGTAGAGAGGCAAAATTATCAGAAAACAGGAGAGAATGTTTCATTTCTCAATTCATTTTATGATCCCGGCATAAACCAAATCCCAAACCTGAGAAAACATATGAAACAAAAATTCTAGAATACCCTTCATGAATACAAACTATAAGTTCCTAAGAATATTAGCAAATTGAATAAAACAGCAGAGAAAAAATGACAATACATCATGACCAAATAAGTATCTTTTATTCCTGGAATAGAAAGTTGGTTTAACATCCTGAAATTAGTCAATGTAATTTACCATATTAACTGAATAAAGGAGAAAATTACACGACTTTATAGAATTCAATATCCTTTCATAATAAAAACTCTCAGCAAAATAGGAATAGTAAGGAATTTTTAAATTGATAAATGGTTCTTTAAAAATATATGTAATGGTTATATATATATATATATATATATATATAGTTAATGGTAAAAAATTAAATTGGTTTCTCATAAAATTGGGAACAAAGTCAATATGCTCACTTTAACCACTTCAGTGTATTATTTCACAGAATGCCCTAGCCATTTCAATATAACCAGGGGGAAAAAAAGGTCATGAATATCTAAAATGAACAAGAAAAATTACTCATGTTGGTAGATATATTATTCTATATAGAAAATATCAATGTGCAAAATAACTACAAAATTAATAAATGAATTTAGCAAGGATATATGACACGAATTCATCTAAAAATAATTTATTCTTATATTCTAGTAGAAAACTAGTGGAAAATGAAATTTTAAAATCTCTTACAAAACCAAAAATTATGAAAAAAACTAGTAAAGGATATTTAAGACATGTACACCGAATACTACCCCCCCAAAAAAATGCTAAGGGAAATTAAAGACTTATGCCATGTTCCTGAATTTGAATCCTCAATATTATTAAGATGACAATCGGTCCTTAGGTTCAAAGCAATTCCAATAAAAATTCCATGTGTCTTTTTCTATAATTTGACAAATTAATTCTAAAATTTGCTTGAAAATGCAAAGGACCAAAATTAACAGAAGCAATTTAAAAACAATGACAAAATAAAAGAACCCACCCTACTTGATTTTAAGTCTTACTATAGAGCTAAAGTAACACCAGGACACCTGGATGGTGTAGTAAGTTAAGCATTTGACTCTAGGTTTTCAGCTCAGGTCATGATCTCGCAGTTTGTGAGTTCCAGCCCTGCCTCAGGCTCAGCACTGTTGATGCAAAGCCTGCTTGGAATTCTCTCTTTCTCTCTGCCCCTCCCTGTTCTCTCTCTCTCTCTTTCTGTCTCTCTCTCTGTCTTTCTCTCAAAATAAATAAACTTTTTTAAAATGCTAAAGTAATCAAGACAATTTAGGATTTCCAAAAACAAAACAAAATGGGGTGCCTGGTTGACTTAGTCAGTTAAGCATCCAGCTCTTGATGTCAGCTCAGGTCATGATCTTACAGTTCCATGAGTGGGAACACTGCATCAGGCTCTGCACTGATGGCATGGAGCCTGCTTGGGATTCTGTCCCTCCCTCTCTCTCTGTCCCTCACCCTCTTCCACACTCTCTCTCTCTTTCTTAAAATAAATAAACTTTAAAAAAAAGCACACACAGGGGCGCCTGGGTGGCGCAGTCGGTTAAGCGTCCGACTTCAGCCAGGTCACGATCTCGCGGTCCATGAGTTCGAGCCCCGCGTCAGGCTCTGGGCTGATGGCTCAGAGCCTGGAGCCTGTTTCCAATTCTGTGTCTCCCTCTCTCTCTGCCCCTCCCCCATTCATGCTCTGTCTCTCTCTGTCCCAAAAATAAATAAACGTTGAAAAAAAAATTTAAAAAAAAATAATAAATAAATAAAAAAGCACACACATATAGAAATCTAGATCAATGGAATAGAATACTCCAGATATAGGCTTACATAATGCGATCAACTGATTTTGCATGAAAATAACAAGGGAATTCAACGGGGGAGAAGAAAGCCTTTTCTACAAATTGTGTTGCAATAACAGGAAATTTCTATGCATAAGAGTGAACAATGACTTCACATCTAACACAAAATTAACTGAAAATGGATTACGGACATAAATATAAGACCTAAAATAATAAAATACTTAGAAAAAGAACATTGGGGAAAATCTTTGTGACTCTGGCAAAGTCCAAGTTTTCTAACATTGAACATGGAAAGCTTGAGCCAAGTTGGAGAAAATGAACAACTGTACGTCACCAATATAACAAACTTTGTTTTTTGAAAGATGTCATTTTTAAAAAAAGAAACAACAAACCACAGACTGGGGGAAGGCATTCAAAACACATGTAACACAAAAATCTTGTATACAGAATATTACAAATTCTAACCCAATAATAAGAAAACAAAGAATCCAATAAAACTTAATGCAAAAGTATGTATATGAATGCCCAATAAGTACATTAATGCAAAAGTATGTATATGAAGGCCCAATAAGTACAGTATTACTCACCAGAGAAATGAAAAATTGAAATTAAAATGAGATACCTTTACATAACCGCAAGAACTGATCAAAATAAACAATCTCAGTGAGGACATAGGGCAACTAGAACTCTCTCGCAGCACTGATAAGCATATAAAATGGTATAATCACTTTGGAATATAGCTTGATCATTTCTTAACTTGCTAAGTTAAGAAATGATCATGGCACTCAGTTATACTATTTCTTAGCATTGACCACAAAGAATTGAAAACACGTCTGTGCAAAAAACTTCTATGAACGAATATTCATTGAAACTTTATTAACTACAAGGAATTGCAAGTCTCATCTATACAAAGACTTGCAAATGAATATTCATTGAAACTTTATTTGTAATAGTTCCAAACTGGAAACAATTCATGCTCACCAACGGATAAGTGAAAAAACAAAGTGGGGCATATTTGCTCAAAGGAATACTTCCTCGTCAGCAAAATAAACTAATGTTATATATAACAACATAGGTGAATCTCAAAGTAATTGTGTTGAAGGAAAGAAGCCAGGCAAAAAAATAAATGAGTAAAATAGTACGTGAATTAACATAAAGTTCTAAAACAATGCAAACTCAGCTGTAACAGGTAAGTTTAATGGTTGCTTGAGGATGGGGCTGGTGGGAGGGATGGATTATAAAGGGACACAAGGAGACTTTTGGAGATGATGGAAATGTTTATTATCTTGATATTTGTAATGATCTCACAGATGCATACATAACACTGAAACACGTATCAAGATGAGCACTGTCTAGTATAAAGAATTGTTGAATCACTGCATTATACACCTGAAACTAATAGAAAAATGTATGTTAACTATACTGGAATTAAAATTAAAAACTTATTTAAAAAGGTAATCTAATTAAACACTATATATTTTCAATTTATTTGCCTTAAATTGCAATTCAAACTTTAACAATGTAGCTCCTATAAACATCCATTAAGCTACCAAATATAATTGAAAGTTATTATAGCCTCAACATAAAATGGACAGGTACAATCAGTGGGGCCTTATAAAGACAAATACCTTTGTAAAAATGTGTCAGCGTATACAGGAAAACTGAGAATTTTACTAAGCAAGGCAACTTGTTGTTTATTTCTTTTCATTTTAATTCCAGTAGAGTTAAAACATAGTGTTATATTATTTTACGTGTGCACTATAGGGATTGAACAATTCCATACATCATCGAATGCTGAGCTCAAGTACATTCCTTAATCCCCATCACCTATTTTACCCATCCCCCACCCACTTCCACTCTGGTAACTATCAGTTTGTTGACTATAGTTAAGAGTATGTTTCTTGGTTTGTCTCTCTCTTTCTTTTTTCCTTTGCTTATTTGTTTTTTTCTTAAATTCCACATAGGGAGGGGTGAAAACATATGGCATTTGTCTTTCTCTCACTTATTTCACTTAACATTATACCCTCTAGATCCATCTGTGTTGTTGCAAATGGCAAGATTTCATTCTTTTTGTGGCTGAATAATATTCCATTACATATAGATCACATCTTCTTTATCCATTCTTCTATCAATGGACACTACTTGAGCTGCTTTCATAATTTGGCCATTGTAAATAATGTTGCTATAAACATGAGGGTACATGTATCCCTTTGAATTAGCATTTTTCTATTCTTTGGGCAAATACCCAGTAGTGCAATGGCTAGATCATAGGGTAATTCTATTTTAACTTTTTGAGGAAGCTCCATACTGTTTTCCACAGTGGGTCCACCAGTTTGCATTCCCACCAACAGAGCAAAAGGGCCCCTTTTCTCTACATCCTCGCCAACGCTTGTTTCTTAAACAAGGCAACTTATAAGCAGCAGAGGTCATAAAAGCAACTGTTAGAGCACTGCCAGTCTCTTGGATATTTCTACCACTCCAGTATTACAAAAATCTTAGCACCTGCAATGCTCAGGAAAAGAAAGCAGCAGGGATAATAAGCCACAGGAGTAAGAAAAAAAAACCTTTCAACTTAAATATAAATATATAAGTATATAAATATATATATATATATATGATGTAATATATAGCCATTTATATTATGAAAACCCCAAAGGTATTTCCACCTCTGAAAGGTATACTATCTTACCTGCTCACCCCTTCCCCTCTGCCTTTCTCTTCTCCAAGACCCAGCGTGCTTCATCTGGCTTTAGTCAGAGCCTTCTTTCTGGCTCTCTCTCTTCTTTTTTCTTTTTCAAATTTCAGAGGAGTCACAAGGATATTTTTAAAGCACAAATTCTTCATTTCATCACCCTGTCTTCAAAATGGACACAATACAATAACATTGCAGTGTTTTTAGGGATCAGAGGCTCAGCTATCTGTAGATGATAGAGAGACACATAGATGCATACTTAGATGGCAGATATGTAAATACACAGAAAGACAGACAAATATTCATTAAATGATAGCAATTAGTCAACTTAAAGTATGCAAACAGTATTTTCATCACCTAGGATTTAGACAACTGCTTTTCATGCAGGCATCAGCACACTCATACACACAAGATCGAACTATAGATTTTTGCCTTCTTACTTCACTGGGACTTCTTTCTGTAGTTAATATACAAAACCAGCTTCTCTTTGGAATTCCTTCACTAGGGTAGAGTAAGATTGGAAATCAAGTGTCACACACAAAAGTAAATCTGTAAAAAAAAAAAAAAAAAACAAGCAAAAAACCAAAAAACAAAACAGGACCCTTTCTGCTAGAACTGTAGTTACTCTTCTCTTGACACTAAAACCTGACCTCTCTTAAAACAGTTTTGCAAGTACTTTTGAGGTAGAAGTCTGCCATAGAACAGATTTCTGGCAATTACTATGGGCAGCAGAAAGGAATAAATAATGGCTTATGAAGGGGCTCAGTTCGGGCACAATTTCATTTAAGCTAGTTGTGATCACTTGCGCCAGGGTTATTATATGTGGGTTAAACCTTTTATTTTAGTTTTCAGTTGTGTTCCACAGCTGGGCCATGGTTGGTGCTACTTACTCTATGGATGCTATATATTTAAAGACACTAGTGCATTGTGTTTGTACTTGTGATCTTTCATCCCCCCCAATTTATTGATAAAGAATAGAATTGATTTCTACCACCAACCACCAATCCCACAAGAGGTATCAACCACAATGCTCTTTTTATTATTTCCTGCAGGTGTTGTCAGACTTTCCTGCTGGCACCCATTTTCTTAGATGGGTGTTCAAAAATTAGCTTTGTTTTGGGCGCCTGGGTGGCGCAGTCGGTTAAGCGTCCGACTTCAGCCAGGTCACGATCTCGCGGTCCGTGAGTTCGAGCCCCGCGTCGGGCTCTGGGCTGATGGCTCAGACCCTGGAGCTTGTTTCTGATTCTGTGTCTCCCTCTCTCTCTGCCCCTCCCCCGTTCATGCTCTGTCTCTCTCTGTCCCAAAAATAAATAAACGTTGAAAAAAAAATTAGCTTTGTTTTAACACACACACGCGCACACACACACACACGCACACACCACTAAATTTCTGCAAAAAATAAGAAGATAATCCAAATGTACAAATCATGATAATTGCTTCGGTTGGCAATTTAATAAAGAAGTAAAATTCTTGACATGGCACTTAAAAACAGTCTTTTTCGGGACAAAAAAGGTTTTTTTTTTAAGCTTCATTATCAAAGATTTCCTAAAATACAAACTAAAATATAAGGCTATTGTTACTAATTAATTGCTATGATTTCTATTGTTCTTTCCTTTATAGGCCAGAATACCATGGTTCTAAACAGTTTCATGATAAATCTGATGCATCAAATTGTCACTTGTTGGAGGAGACCATCTGTGCTTCAGTGTTGGCATTCTTCATCGCAGACTAATAAATTTGTCATATTAATAACTATTTCAGCCAATAAATCCATGGATAGAAAATCTGATCATGGGATGTGGCATTAACAAACTGTTACTTCAGTTTGCAACAAAAGCACCTGTTTTCCCAATTCTTAAGATCTGTAAGTTTCCTTGCAAATATTCATAATTCTGGTTTGCTCTGGAATAGAAATACAAAGCCAAAGACTCTGTCCTATTTGCCAAAGACGCTGTCTCCCTAATGATACTTTGACTATCTGAAAATGCCATTATCTTATGCTAATGATGTATCACCATAGTAAGAAATAATTAATTATTCAAAAACATATGACTGCTTGGTAAGACACCCAGTGTAATGGGGTCGATACAACTTAGCAGCTAGTGTAAGCCACACTAATTTTGTGGAACAAACTGTTTATTTCATAATTTAATTTTATTATGTTTTGTTTGCTTTTGTTTTGTTTTGCATATGTTATCTGGACAGTAAATATTTTACCACACTTTGCCCTATATAAAATTTAGAATTTTGGTGATCAAATATTTCTTCATGTAGATTTTTTAAGCTACTGGTTTCAGCAAAGAGAGTCCTTCACATAGATTAAAATATTAAATATTTCTATAAGACTTATGAGATAATGGTCTTTATGACCCCTTTCTCTGTTTCCATTCCCCAGAGGCAATAGCTTTCAACTCTTTGACCTGGTTAAATTCATTACAACTAATTCTTAAATTTCTTCGGCCTTAGAAGTTATTAATTGATTTCCCAGTGTGGAAGATGCAAATTTAGTCATCTGTCAAACATTACTCACCTCCCAAACATAACAAATTGTATATCTCCAAAATTATTTCTATCTCTGAAATATATCTAAGTTCATTCATCCTCTCAATTTTTATATCATACTTTTAGTTAGATCAATATTCAAATCTTAAATTATTATGATTATTTGAACAGTATTCTTAGGTGAACTATGTGCCAGATGGAGATTGCTTTTGGTGGGGAGGAACAATTTTTTGTTTACACTGAAGATAACATTTATCTTGTTTTTAACCTTTTTTGTGTTCTCTTTCCCACTAATTCAGCTCCAAGTCTTCCCCAAGCTGTCTACATTTTCTCAATATGTTCAAATACCTCACAGGTCCTATCAATTCCCTCATTTTGAAGACAGGTCCCCTGGAGTCTTTTGACCTGCTTTCTATGTCTGGAGCACAGCTTTTACCCTGATGTCCCCTTTCACCAAGATCCTAGGGCAGTATCTTTTTCTTGAGTTAAAGCCATTCTTTCCTAGATTCTTTCTTGGTTTATCCACTCCTTCAGTTCTTGAGAAAGCATATATAAATGGTAATTTTTTGAGAATTCCTATATCTAAAAATATCCTTGTCTACTTTACATGTAATTAATTGTGTATAAAATTCTAGGCTAAGTGTCTTTTTTTTTCAAAACTTGAATGCCTAGATCCATTGTCTTTTATTTTTTGGTATCATAATAGAGAAATCCATGAATATTTGGACTACTGATTCTTTGTATGTGATCTTCTTATTGTTTGTTTGTTTGTTTGTTTTTAAAGGTTTTGGCAATTGTCCCATTTACATCAGTGTTTTGATATTTCATGATGATAGGCTCAATGTGGATCATTTTTTCCCATTGAGTATGTTTTTATTGAATAGAGGAACTCACATCCTTCAAGTCCATGAAATTTTGAATCATTTCTTTGATGATATTCTTCATTTAACTTTCTTTGATCTCCCTTTCTGGTATACCTGCCATTTGGTTTTTGGACTTTCTAGCCTGATACTAAAAGTAATTTTTTCTATATATTAGTTTTGGTTTCTGATTCTGTACGTAATGAGTCTTGGCAATTGATATTTACAGAGGAAACACCTAAAAATTGATTCAAAGTCTACACTGGTGAGTGGTCATTGTCAACTAGGAGCCTGTCTATAGGTGAGCTGGCAGGGCTATTTCATTAAGGAAACTTGGATGTGAATCGTTTTAGGTTTTTTTTCTTTGGCTACTCAGATTCCGCAGAATAGAATCAGCCTATCTCCTCCATGGAGACTTATAAGCCTGGCTGTCAGTAGTTGAGATCCAAGGTGGGACAGAAACTGGGCATTTCAATAAGAAAAACAATTGAAAAGAAAACCTACTTGAAATGATTGCAGTATGATAAAGAAGATAGTTCAAAATAACTATTACAAATCAATAGTTTTATGTAATAGCAATAAACACATCTTTTAAAATATGTTCACACTTTTTATCATAATAAATCTAGTTGAAACAAATTTAAATGAATGAAACAGAAATTTGTTGGAACAGAAAATACATAAATGCTCCCAAATAAGATTAACTGTATTAAATATATTAGAATATATTATGTAACCTGCATTAGATTTTATATTTTATTATACATATATGGCACCTGTCATTCATGGCTCAGTACCCAATTCTTGGTAATTTAAATAGAAAGAAAAAAAGGAAGGAAGAAAGGGAAAAAAGGAAGGAAAGAAAGGAAGGAGGGAAGGAAGGGAAGGTGGGGGAGGGAGAAAGAAAGAAAGAAAGAAAGAAAGAAAGAAAGAAAGAAGAAAAAAGGGAAATAAATAACGGAAGAAAGAGAAGAGAAGAAAAGGAAGGAAGGAAGGAAGGATGGAAGGAAGGAAGGAAGGAAAGGAAAGGACAAAGGGAGGAAGGGAAAGAAAAAGAGAGGAACTAAGGGAGGGATTTATCTTTTCTAGTTCTTGCATTCCTGACCAGTAAAACAGAATGCCAGAATGTCAAATGTGTACTTTATTTACTCTCAGCATTTTTACTGGCTTAGTGGAAATGTCTTCATGTTGGAAGTGGCCAAGAATATGGAAGGCACTGAGAACTTGCTAACCAGTTTATACAGGATAGAAAATATTCTAAAGTCCCCTCCCTCCACAACTAATACTGTCCTTTATCAGATGTTGTAAATGCTGAAATACTGAAAATCAGAATTTCAAAACCATAAAAATAATGTAAATTTAGCTCTATGGCCATCTCAGTGCTTTTCAAGGCTCTGGTCTTTGAATAAGCCTTCAGAGTCAGAAGTGCTGAACATTTTTCTTTCTTATAAAAGGCAGTAGTAACCTGGCACAAACCAGAACAGTGCAGTCAGAAAGCCGGAGAAATTTCTTTTGTTACATAGAACAAAGGAATGAGCTACACAGTTTAAAACCCATCAGGGTTTCTGGAATAAGTGAAACATTTTTGTTTGTTTCAGAACTGTTAAAATTCTTATATACCAAAGGTTTTACAATCAAAATAGTCTATGTTCATGGTATCTCAAGGAAAGGAAACAACTTATTTGAAGAAAACTACCTTTTAAAAAAAATCTGACTTATGGCTTTTTCTTTAGAGGATCACATGACAAGAAGAAATAGATGTTCAAGACAATTGGTATTCAGCCCTCTCCAATCTTGCTACATAACTCCCAGAAAAAATAATTGGAGAAGGAAAGAAGTACATTATATATTCTCTATATAACTTCAGTAATAATGATCATTTTTAACTATTATTAACTGTGACTTTCATTCTAGTATCTTCATTTGCTCGGTTTTATAAATTTTAAGAGTTTGGAGGACTTGAATTTTACTCTACTACCTTCTTTTCTTCATGGAAAATAGTTTATAATCACCATTAATATGCAAGTACTAACACAAACATAAGTAGAACATGAACGTGACACACAGACACGTCTCTTATATGATTCCAGTTTAGCTGGAAATTATACTACTACTTTTTCTGAAATTTATTGGTAATAAAAGTCAATCATTCAAGAAATGTGACAAAACTCTTATGTGTTTATTGAATAATTTTCTTATTAGTATTACTATTACTTATAGACAGTAACTGGGGAGTCAAAATTAATGCCTATTCAGCCACACTTTCTCTTTCTTATAATATTAATAACTTACTCTTTTTGGGGAAACTGCCCTTTCCTATCAATAATGCTGTCAATAATCAGTCAAGTAGAACCAAGATATGAATAAAAAGATGAAATCCTGACATCAAAACTTAATGCCATGCCTAAAACATGTCTCTCCCATCCTGAGACCACATCTCAAAAAAATTACTTAAAGTTATATCTTTTTGAACAATGCTTATGTAAGAAACACAAATATGGAGTAGTCATTGTATGACAAAACTTGTGATGAATCTGAAAACAATTTTAAAATATAAAGAATAAATCATCTCAATAAAGTTATAAGACTGAATATTATGTCACAGATGTGTGATGGGAATTAAAAAGTAAATACATTAATTTTCATCTGAATAGTTTAATTGTCTAAAATATACTGAAAGCAACAAATACATGGCAGAGAGAATGGTCAAGAAAGAAATTAATTTAAGATTTTAAATATAGAGGGTTAAATAAGTTTCAAAAACTTAACTAAAAAAACAGTACTTTGCATTCTATTTGTGTTTGGATTTGTTAGGATTCTTTCTTTTCATCTCAGAGATAAAAATAGAATTAAAAGCACACCAACGATCACAATAAGTATAAATGAGATCAAATTAAAATCCTAAATTAAGAATCAACTATATTTAGATGGGCTAAAAAAATACAAACTTTATCTGCTCACAAAAAGGTAGTTAAAAAGGTGAGAAAATGTTAAAATATTATGTTAAATATTTAACCTAAAATATTATGTTAAATGTTAAAAAATGTTAGAAGGATAGGCAAAATATGGAGATTAGATCTTCTCTTCTCCCAAAAAAATACTAAGAAGGAAGGGGAGGAGGAGGGAAGGAGGATAGAAGGAGGGGATGAGGAAGGGAGGCAGGGAAAGGTAAGAAAAAGTTGGTAAAAAAGAGAAGGGAAAAGGAAAAAAAAGAAGAAAAAAAGAAAGGAAAAAAAAAAAAGGTCAAACATTAACACGCCTTTCCCAAATTAATTCCAGAAAGGTCTTTTTTAAAGTTTTACTATATGCATTTAAGTCTATGTTCAATCTTAATTTTTGTACAGGTTGAGGTTTAGATTGAGATTCATATTTTTCTATAGGAATTACCAATCGCTCCAACCTCAGTGATTGAAAAGATTCTCTTTTCCCTATTGATTTTGTACCCTTTTCAAAAATCAGTGATCATTTTAGTGAAGTCCCCATAGTTTAATTTTGCTTTTGTTTCTCTTGCCTCAGGAGACATACCTAGATGCCAAAGAGGTTACTGCCTATGTTCTCCTCTAGGATTTTGATGATTTCCTGTCTCACATTTACGTTTTTCATCCATTTTGAGTTTATTTCATGTATAGTATAAGACAGTGGTCCAGTTTCATTGTCTTGCGCATAGCTACCCAGTTTTCCCAATACCATTTGTTGAAGGAATTTTTTTCCCCATTGGATATTCTTTCCTACTATGTTGAAGATTAGTTGACCATATAGTTGTAGATTCTATTGTTTTGTATTGGTCTGTGTGTTTATTTTTGTGCCAGTACCATACTGTTCTCATCACTGCAGCTCATCACTGCAGCTTTGTGATATAACTTGAAGTCCAGAATTGTGATGTCTGAAGCTTCACTTTTCCTTTTCCAGGGTTGCTCTGGCTCTTTCAGATCTTTTGTGGTTCCATACAAATTATCATATTTGTGTGGATATATTTCTGAATTACTTCTTTTGTTCCACTGATTTATATATATATTTCTTCACCAATACCACCCTGTCAATGCAGAGGTCTTTCACATTTTTCTGAATTTATTGCAGAATTTGATATTAGCATGAATGGACATGAATCTTTGTTGTTGCACTTTCCAGTTGCTTTCTAGTAGTATACACAATGCTAATGATTACTGTGCAGTCTGATCAGAACTTTTAAAATCAGGTAATGATTTCTCCTTTCTAATTCTTATTTAGTATGGCTATTTTGGCTCCTTTGCTCTTCCAAGTAAAAGGGCACAGAAATGACATAATCTAACTAGTTTTTAAACAGGATCATTCTCATTGTCAGGTTGAGAATAGTTTGAGGGAGACAAGGGTTTATTAGTGCATAGCTTATTGGTATAGCACTTAATAAAGAGAAGATGGTGACTTGGAGTAGAATAGTTTATATGGAAATGATAAAAAAAATGCTTGAATTTGCATGTAGATTGTAGAGTTGAAAGAATTTAAAGGCAGAATGGAAGTAAGGTAGGCAAGAAATAGAGGAATCACAGACGAATTTATTCTTCATCTGAGCTATTAGAAAATTTGGACTTCAACATCCGTACTGTGTGCTAAGAAAAATCTTATTTTTTTAAATTAATGCATAAAGGTTTTCATAAAAGAACTATCTAAAATAACAATAAAAGAAGAAATTGAGGGGCGCCTGGATGGCTCAGTCGGTTGGGCGTCCAACTTCAGCTCAGGTCATGATATCTCAGTCTGCGAGTTCGAGGCCCGTGACAGGCTCTGTGCTGATGGCTCAGAGCCTGGAGCCCGCTTCAGATTCTGTGTCTCCCTCTCTCTCTCTGCCCCTCCCTCCCCTGCTCATGCTCTGTTTCTCTCTGTCTCAACAATAAATAAAAACATTTAAAAAAAATTTTTTAAAAGAAGAGATTGACTACTTAAATGTCCAACAATCATAGAATAAGTATTGTATGACAAAAAATAGAGGAATGATACTTAAATATAATGTTATATTATATAATTTTATAAAAATTATATATTTGAAAATTTTAATGACGTGGGATATGTTCATAAAGGAGTATTTTTGTAAAGAAATTAACACAAAAACTATAAGGACAGTAAAAAAAGGGCAGAGGGGACTCCTAGAGCAGTCACATTAATCTGTGGGACACAATAATGGTGGATGCACGTCATTATACACTTGTCAAAATCTATAGAATGTGCAACAACAAGAGTGAATGCTATGTAAACAGTGAAATTTGGGTGCTAACACTGTGCCAGTGTAGGTTCATTGATTGGTACAAATGTACCACTCTGCTGACAAATGTTGATAGGGGAGAGATTGTACCTGTGTGGGGGTAGGGGGTATAGGGGAAATCTCTCTACTTTTTGCTCAATTTTTCTGTAAGCCTAAGACAGCTTTAAAAAATAAAGTTTATTGAATAAAGTATTACTTGTTATAAATATATACATATATATATAGGTATGCATGTACACATATACATATATACACGTGTGTATGAAAGAAAAATGGTAATAGCAATTAGCTCTATGTCTAGAATTGTAGTACACTTTTTATAGCTTTCTGTATTTTATAAAATTATCATGCATGTCATGTTCATAATTTGAATGCAAATGATAAGAAGTTATTTTAAAATACAGCTATCAATATATATGTGATATTTCTGATGAAATCAAAAGGATTTTTTATGAAAATAACGGGACTAAAATTAAATTTTATATATAAAGATTTAAATTAAACAAATTGCTATGTATGGCGAACAAGTATATGTTTGCACAGTTAATATATGGCTAATAATAGAGGAAGAATGGTTATTACAACTGAATGCCTAATGAAACCAGGATATAATCTTTTTTTGAAAAAATTAGTGGTAAAATCATTTTTATTAGTCAAATTTTAATTTTTCCTTTTCCATATATTTTCCATCTGTTTAGAGGGTTTATCTGCAGGGATGAATCCAAATCATCTGATTAATGCAAAGAATGGGTAACATACAGTATTCTATTTAAAAATCATATTATTCAGAAAATTTCAAAAATAAAGAAATTATATACATGTACATCTATATTTAATTTGACCTGAAAGCCATTATTATAATGTATAAATTATGGTTTGCTATGGCTACATTAACAGGCTTTTCTTAGTATTTAAAGGTCCTGCTACAAAATTTGGAATATTTAGGTCTATGAGATAATCTTATGAACTTATTATAAATATTAGTATTTAATTTAAAATATTTTCCTTTTTTAGGATTTGTGGTCAAATATTGAAATATGAAAATTCTCTATATTACATAATATTCTTTATTCTCCCTGGTTTCATCAGCAATTGTGTGTTTCACTTGCCCATATTACAGCACATTATAAAATTAAAAAGTAAAAACATCAATGATCTGGTTGATTTAGCAGAATGGTTTTTACTTCATCCACAGATGGTACATAAATACAGCATTCCAGATTAGCCAATGGAACACAGCCAAATGTATTAATCCTTGAAATGCTTAGTTCACCAGGTTGCTTTGAAAATTAAATGAGATGATGCATGTGCAACTCCTGAGAAACCTTAACAGCACAGCAGCACATGAATGTTAGCTACGTGATGATGGTGACATTGGAAATGACAGCACTACTCAAGAGCAATGTTAAATTTAATTGGAAAGAAATCAATGGAGCACCAACTGAGTGGAAGTTTCCTGGATGCAGATTAGGACAAAAGGGCAAAATCATACCACTTCCTAACACCAGAATCTTGCCATTCAAAACCAGAGACCCATATAGAGAAAAATTAAATACAGAGTTACATACACACAAGCAATATACATCGGCACAAATGGAAAGGTAAATAAAGTGGAATTAAGGTACCGCCTTTAATCAGGGAAGTCTAAAATATGGTGATATGTCATGCAAAATGGTATCCATGAGGAAGAAGATCCCAAGTAGTCCAGCTTAGCAGGAAAAGCCACTTGTTCTTTCTCTTCTATCATGTTACTAAATGTCTGGATTTTAATCTCAGAAAGAAATAATTGTTTGTGACAGGTCAAGTAGAAACTGATAAATATTTAAGAGCAGCTTTTGGAGATAACAAGACGAATGCTTTAGAGAAACCAAAGCTTATTTCTTTAAAGCTTTTCAGTATAGTATTAGAGCTCCTTTATACAGAGATTTATCAATTTTAAATAATGTAAAAAACAGTTTTAAATAAATGTGTGTGTCTATGTGTGCACTCACACAATAGTATCACAAAGTTCACACATTTTACTCACACATATTATCCTATATATCAGTGATGACAGTCCACCTCTCTTACAAAGTGTAGTAGGAATTTTCTGGCTAATTTACAAATTTAATTTTAAAAATTTGAAGAAAGAAAGAAGGAAGGAAGGAAGGAAAATGGAAACATGCTTATGCAGAGTTGGATCTGTGCCCTCAATGATCCACTTACTGACTACACCATATGTTAACCACTTAAGATGTTTGAGGCACAGAATTCATTAGAGATAAAGTCAGCAGGATAATTACAGGGAATTGAAATCAATTGAATACTGAGTTTTAAGTCCCATTAATCCTTAAAAATTTCCAGCTGCTATTGGATAAACTCATAGAGTGGCTACCACCTTATATGAGAAATAAGTTGATTTCTTTTTCATAAGAGACATTGTTTTTATAAAAAGAAAATTTTCTCAATTAATGTAAGTATATGAAAAATACACTAAATCCAATTTTTTTTTAATTTCAAAAGACTAAAATTCTTGGCTAACCCTGAATCTGAATAAAAAATGAAATATATATATATATATATATATATATATATATATATTGAACATTTACATTTGTAGAATCAAACCAAAATGGAGTAGCTTATGTCAAGGACAAAATGGAGATGGCCAATGTAGGC
Source organism: Prionailurus viverrinus (assembly GCF_022837055.1). Classification (NCBI taxonomy): domain Eukaryota; kingdom Metazoa; phylum Chordata; class Mammalia; order Carnivora; family Felidae; genus Prionailurus; species Prionailurus viverrinus. The sequence continues at coordinate 63,599,444 of NC_062568.1, read as the reverse complement.
TCATAAAGGAAACTTAACCTAATTTTATAGGAATTAAAAGTTATAAGAATGTACTGTTCTTCTCAGAAATAGTAGAGGCCACCAGCCAATCCTTTATCCCATAACAATCCCTTAGTCTGTGAGCAATTCAGAACTCATTGCTCCTGTAACCTTGAATTTCCCAGTTTGCAGGTTGAAAGCCTGGCAATAAACTTAATTTCTGCCTTGTTTTTTTTTTTCAGTATGCAAAGTTTGGTTTTTGACACATTATATGTGACTGGTTCCCTTGAAGCACATGGTTGTTTAGCTAGTTTTTGCCTTACCTATGTGGTAGTAATTATAGTTTTAGAACAGAAGTTGAATATTTCTCAACATTAACACTCATGTCTACCAATGTTAGTGTTGCCACGGGAGTCATTTCCTTCTTTGTTTCTATAAGAAAGGGACAATAATACTTATCTTCTTCACAGGGGTGCTGTAATACTAAATACTAATGCCGGTGATTTCCACAGGCAGAATTTTATTAGGAACCCAATCAAATGATCCTACACATCAAGAAGAAAATAATAAAGTTTTCATCTTGCAAAATTTGAAACCACACTCTCTCCTTACACACTGTGATTGTCGATATTCTCCCACAATATTATAGCTTTTCTTCCAACTTTTAAAAAATCAGTATATGTCAAAAAAGATAACATCTCTTACAATAAAAAGGGGTGAAAATAGTATTCTCTGGTTGAAAGGAGCCTTATGCATACTTGTGTTGGATTCCTCAATCTTCAAAGGAGGTCATTCATATAAATTCAGTAAAGACAGTAATGTGTGAATCTGATACTACCCTGACCCCTATCCACCTTCGAAGACAACTCTAACATCTCAAACAGTAAAATTCAGACCAAAAGCTACTTCTCTTGCTGCCAAACAGATAGATAGCCTATATCTGAACTCAATTTACAAAACAGGGACATCACTATATGTTAGCTGCTTTAATAGATTCAACTTTATTTTCAGAATATACATCTACCTTCAGCAGAGAGTAAAGCAATTCAAGACTAAGAGAAAAAAGTGCTGACGGGCCAATAAGACAAAGATAAGAAAGCATCAATTAACCTCCATTGATAGACTCTTAAAAAAAAAAAAAAGAATAGTGAATCAATTTACTCATCTTCAAAACTGTTTCTGTGGTACTATTTCTCTTCTTCTAAGTTTCTAGATGTGGTAGACATATTCATGCACAGCATGTTGTAAAAAGCTGTCAGTAGTTCTGATATAGTCACCCCAAGGTCTAATCCTATTATATTAGATAAAAAAAATACAAGGATGCTCACAAGACCAGCCCTTCTTAAGAGACATCAAGAAATACATAAAGTACTTTGGGTGCTTGGCCCCTAAGTGTTTCTAGAACAGTAACAAGCTGCAAACAATCTATGAATCTAGAGATGGCAGTAAACAGGATTGCTTTCAGTTTATGAGCTGTTAAGCCTGTTTCGTAAAGTAGTTCATGGTGACTGACAGTTAAAACATTGGGTCATTCACTAGTTCCTGTGTTATATGCCAAGTGGCACAAGGCCATGAAAAATGATGGTACTAGGAGAAAAAATCTTACAACAAATGCCCTTCTTGTGCAACCACCTATAGGGAAGATGAACAAAAGGTGTAGAAGTAGTTTAAAGCTATAAACATCTCCAAAAGCAAAGTCTCAGATGGCCGCAACCAAGGTAAATAACCACATATAAAAGACAATTTTCAGTGACAACCCAACAATGTCAATATTATAGCATTATTTGGGGCAGTGTGGGTGGAGGAGTTGGATGAAAAGTTGGAACCAACTTTATCTGGAGTCACCCACACTCAGAATTGTAACAGTCTAAATCAATTATCTCAGTTAGTGTTTATAAAGATTAATTCTGTGTTTTGGTAAGTTTGCACCAAATATACTGTGTTATGACAACAAATAGCTCCCTGTGTGATCTATGTCATAAGCACATACAGTCTGAACTTCTGGGTCCACGTTGTTGATTGAGCAAGGAGCATACACCGTAATTCCCCTTACTACCCAAAATTAATTGAAATATTTGACAACATAAATAAATTAAGTATGGGAAATACATTTACAGGTGCCAGAATCTGAGAGAGAATTCACAGAAGTAACAAGTTAATTGGATTAGCTATGGAGTGTTAGGACTAAGTAGTAACCACAGCACTTCAGGTTCCCTGAGAAGAAGCCAAAATTACTGAGAATTACAGAGAAGAAGCCAAAATTACAGGCCCGTTGCATGTTCCACAGGACTGTGGCAGGAAGACACGGCTGGAATAAGCCACTAACTTTGTGTAGAGAGAAATCCCGTAAACCAGAAACCAAGTCTGCATGTTGAGCCTGTTGAGCTTGAATTCATGGTATCCACCCAATACAGACCTCCTTAAAAGCAAAATAAGCCTATAGAGCCCAAGGAGAAGCAACACATAAAACACTATTCAAAAAGGCCTCTACTTCTCAAGATGAAAAACCTCCCATTTTCAGAGATTCACAAAGAAGATAAACTCACAGAAAGCAATTACAGGACGTGTAAAGAATGCCATTTCCAAGCAGGAGAATTTATACCTGAAGAGAGAATGTAATTAGATCTATCTGAACTTTGAAATAATTACAGTAATCCTCAAATAGGTAGAGTGAGAAACAGCACTCATGTACCAGGAACAGAAAAGTTGTGCAAAAAAAAAAAGTAAGTATATAGAAAAAAAGAAAAGAAAAAAAGCAAGAGTCTTAGTAAATAAAAACATAACCACTTATATTTAAAAAATCAATAAATATGGTCTATTAGTGATTAAGCCACTATTAAATAAAGAACTAGAAAATTAGGAGAAAGAACTGAGGATATCTTTCAGAATTTAGTTAATAGAAGGAAAGAGACACTAAAATATGAGACAGAAAATAGGAAATATGGAAATAGCATGGAAGGTCCAGAATCCATCTAACAGCATAGCAGAGAGGCAATTTTTCAAGAAATATTGGCAAGGAAATGAATAACTAGCAATGGGGAAAGCCACAAATTCCAACTGAAAAAGTACAGCAAACAGTAACATCAATTAAGAAAAAAATCATATATTAGAACATTATAACAAAACTGTAGAACTAAACTATAAGGAGAAAATTCTAAAAGCCACTCAATATATATAGCATGTACAAAATAATGGTAATTAATCGACATAGCTTTCTATATCAGGGGTCTTCAAACATCCTCCCCAAAGCTCCAAGAATTGCTAAGAAGACTCACAGCACTTACAGTATAGTCATACTCATGGTTATGATTTATTACATCAAAAGATGAAAAGTAAAATGAAAAAAGATAATGGGAAAGGCTCACGAGGCAAAGTTCACAGGAAACCAGGAGCAAGCTTCCAAATGTCCTGTCCCACTGGAGTCTCACAAGATGCACTTAATTCCTCCTTAATGGAAGTTGTGATAACATGCATGAAATGTCATCTACCAGGTAAGCTCATTAGAGACTGAGTGCCCAGGGTTTTTAGTGGGGGCTTGTCATGTAGGTACCTTCTGCCCAACATGGACCAACATTTCAGATTCCCAGAAGGAAAGTAAGCATTCAGCATAAAGTATGTTGTTTGTACAAACAGTTTAGGTACAGTGGGCCATTCTTATCAGGAGATGGTGGAAAGCCTCCCAATCCAAGGTCCCAGAGACCAACCAGGTTAATCTTGCAAGCAGGCCTTTCTAAGGCCTTTTCTGCACACCTTATTAGCAGAGGCAGATACTAAAAGACAATGAAGAGCAATTCTGCTCCACTGTCTGTCTTCAAACTTTAAGCAGTTATGCAAATGACTGTTGACAGATATTGTAAAAGGACAAAATGAGAGAAAATTATTACCTGTTTTCAGAAATCCTTCTGTATTTTATTCTTTTACTACATTATATTGATCTCATTAATGTCCATGTTTAGTTAGCACTCCATGCTGATAAATTGCCAAATTGGTATCTCCAAATCATATGTGTGTAATGTGTTCTAGGCCAGGATTTTCAGTGTGCATTGAGAATGTCTACATTTCAATAAATATCCCAAAGGGCACCTCACACTCAATAAGCCTTAAATGATTATTCTTGTGATTGAAAAACAAAACTTTTTTCCCTTTATTTCATATCTACCAATGTCACAAATCACACAATCTAGTAATCTCATAGAAAATTCAAGAAAAATCTATCATAAAGGAGTTCCTAGAACTATAATAAGTATGTTTTGCAAAGTGGTTAGGTCTCAATTACCAAGGTCTCAGTGTACAAGTACACAAAACTTAATCATAGTCTTATATATCAACAATGAACATTTAGAATTTGAAATAAAATAATACAAGATAAATGTCACCAAAAAAATAATAATAAGCACTAGCCAAATATGTGCAGGATCTGTACCCATTTCCAAGATTTATTTAAAATGCGATGATATTTTAAAAGGATAGGAAAATACATCAATGAAACAGAGAGCCCAGATATAAATAGGCCTGCACTGACATTTAACTGATATTTGAAAAAGTACAAAGGTAATACAACAGAGGGCAAAAGTTTTGTCTTTTCAACAGATGATGATGAAATAATTAAGGCTCCAAAAATAAAATGTAATAAACTGATGCATCCTCACAACTCATTAAAAATTTCATCCAGCAAAATAATGAAACATCTAAAAGGAAACATTGGAGGGAAGCTGAATGATCTTGGGATGGGTTATGAATTTTCAGATTGTAAAATAATCATAACCCATGAAAATAATTGAACATTATTACATTAGAAGCCCATACTCTATTAAAAGAATGAAAAGTCAAGCCATAGACTGGAAAAAATATTTTCAAATAATGTATATAATAAAAGATTTTTATGCAGAATATACAAAAACCTCCTAAAGCCCAGTAATAATTAAACACAAAGTTAAAATGCTGGGCAAAAACTTTGAACAGAATCATGCACTCTTGCAGTGTGAGAAGCTCTCAGGACTCACTTCCCACTGAAACAAGTATACCCTATGAAAATTATTTAAAGAAACAATCATTTAATGTCTCTGGAAATTGTCCTAGGGGCATAAAGCAAATGAATAAATGTTTACACGCAAGAAAATCTACTAAAATTTGATAAGAACATCCTCCATTCTGGGAGTGTCCGTGTGTGAATGCAGGGGGATCCTCCCCCAGGCCCCAGTCAAGAACCACAATGTCACTAGAGGAGGTACAGGACACAAGCATTTCTTATCCACCCTAGATACATGTTGCAGAAGCTAAATTCAGGATGGGTGCAGCCAAGAGGTCAGGAGTTCCCTTCTTCCATCCAGGCGACACATGTAGAGGGATAGCTTACCCCAGGCATGAGACACTGAGAATAGTGGGGACCCGAACACCATAATCTCAGCTCATCATGAGATGAAGAACCCACACTGCGAGAGGTAAACCAAGAGAACCAGAGGCTACTGCCTCTGCCCGGCATGTTGGTTTTAACACAGGGGTGTCATACTCAAAGAAGACTGCCTCTGTCTTTGCCCTCTGACACAAAGTGGTAGTTCTGAGATTTTTCCCTGGGGGAGAAAGAAGCAGGCCACAAATACAGAAAGTTCCAAAGCTCTCCTATATGGAACTGACCTTATTTAAAATAGAGCATGAGAGGGGTGCCTGGGTGGCTTAGTCAGTTAAGCATCAGACTCTTGACTTTGGCTTCAGGTCATGATCCCACAGGTCGTGAGTTAAGCCCCACATTGGGTTCTGTGCTGACAGCTCAGAGCCTGGAGCCTGTTCAAATTCTGTGTCTCCATCTCTCTCTGCCTCTCTCCTTCTTACTCATGCACTCTCTCAATCTCTCTCTCTCAAAAATAAACAAACACTAAAAAATGTTTTAAAAATAAATAAAATAGAGGTGTGAAAATTCAAACCTTTTAAAAATAATGAATATTTTAGTGGTAACCAATTAAGAAGAAGCTGGTGGCTTCCAAAGAGCAAGAAGGTAAGCTGAAGGCTCATTAACACAGAGAAGTAAAAAAAATAAATGTCTAAGAAGAGTCCTAATAGACCTCACAATGATGTCAAAAACTAATCTTGAAAATATTTGGATCAGATTAGGGAGCAATGGATATCCTAGGACTTAGATGAAAACAATAGAGAAGTCAGCTGCAATTAATAGAGCTTAATAGCTGGGTATAATAGTAAAAAAGGCAACAGTTCAACTGAGTCATTAGGGAAAGAAACAGTTGAGAGAGCCCTGCTAATGCCACTGTCATCCCAGGTTAATGTGCACATGCCTAAGGAGTGACATTGGAGGCTTCACAATGTGAGGGAAATAGCACTAAACTTATACGGCACAATGCAAAAAAAATCACTATGGACCCATCCTTCATATTATATAGAAAAGCAACTTCAAATGAATCATAGACACAACTGTAAAATTATAAAATATTTAGTAGCAAACAGGTTTAAATTATCATGACCTTGGGGTAAGCAACATAGTTTTTTTAAATTTATTCATTTCGAGAGAGACAGAGAAAGAATCCCAAACAGGCTCCACACCATCAGTGCAGAGCCCAATAAGGAGCTTGAACTCACGAACCGCGAGATCATGACCTGAGCAGAAACCAAGGGTCAGACACTTAACCGACTGAGCCATCCAGGCACCCCGGCAATGGTTTTACTATAATGCCACAAGGATAAACAGCAAGACTAGAAAAGATAAATCGGAATTCATCAAAATTTAATACTTTTTTGTTTCAATAGATACATGAAGAAAGTGAAAAGACAGCCCACAGGAGAGAATATTTTCAAATCATATATCTGTTATAGGACTCCTATATACAATAAATCAAGAACCTTTACAGCTCAATAATTAAAAGGACAAATAGCCCAAAGTTAAAAACGCACAAAGAACCTGAATAGACATTTATCCAAAGAAGATATGTAATTGGCTAATAGGGCACATAAAAGGATGCTCAACATCATTTGCCATCTGGAAAATGTAAATCAATATAATGGAATGTCATTTGACAATAAAAAGAATGAGTTACTGATATGTACTGCAGTGTAGACTAACCTTGAAAGCATTATGCTAAGTGAAAGACGCCAATCACAAAAGACCATATATTATATGATTTCATGTATATGAAATATCCAGAATAATCAAATACACAGAGGCAACAGGTAGGTTTAGAGGTTGTCTGCGGCTGGGAGATTCAAAAGAAATGGTGGGGAAAGGTGACTGCTTAAGGGTATGGGGTTTCCCTCTGGCATGATTATATGTTCTAAAATTGATTTTGTAGACAGTTTCATAATTCTGGAGATATACCAAAAAATTTATTTGTTCATCTTAAATTAGTGAATTTTATGTCACAAAAATTTCATTTCAATAAAGCTGAGACTCCCCAAAAAAGATTTGAACACATATCCTGCCAAAGATACAGGATAGGAAATGAACAGAAGAAAAATCATTCAGTATCATTTGTCATTTAGAAAATGCAAACTAAAACTAGAATGAAATACCCACTAGAATGGCAAACACACAGAAACAAACAATACCGCATCTTGGCAAGGATGCAGGAAAACAGGAGCTTTCATTCATTACTGGTGGAAATGTAACACAGTATAGCCACTTTAGAAAATAGTATCGTAATTTTTTTTATAAAGTTAAACTTGCACTTAACATATGGCCCAGCTCTATAGTGTTCACACTCCTAGATATTTAACCAAGTAAATGGAAAACATAGGTTCAAACAAAAATCTGTATGTGTTTATAGTAAGTTTATTCATAATCAACAAAAACTTGATGCTATGGTGTGAATGTTTATGCCCCTTCCCCCAAATTCATATTTTGAAATCCCGATTCCTATTGTAATGCTATTAGGAAGCAGAGCCTTTGCAAGTCATAAGATTATTAGAGCAGAGCCATCATGAATAAAATTAATGCCCTTATAAAACAGACTGTAGAAAGACCCCTCATACGTTCTGCCATGGAGTGTACAACAACAAGTTTGTGATCTAAAAGAGGACCATTGTTTAACCCTGCTGTTCCCAACTGCAGACTTCCAGCCTCCAGAACTGTGACAAATAAATTCTATTGCTTATAAGCCACCTAGGCTGTGGGATTTTGGTATAGCAGCCTCAATGTACTAAGTGACTGGAAATAACAAAAATATCTTTGATGAGTGACTAGGTAAATAAATCACGGTATGTTTATATAACATAATACTACTCAGCAATAATTGAAAAAAAAAGAACAACCCACTGATTCCTGCAGCAACGTAGATGAATCTTCAATGCGTTATTCTAAATGAAGCCAGGCCTAGAAGGTTACATATTGTACAATTCCATTTATACACTACTATTAAAAAGATAAAATTATAAAGATGGAAAAAGATTATTGGTTGCCAGAGCTGAGGGTGGGGAGGTGTTGAATACAAAAGGACCTTACATTGTAATTTTTAGTGTGATGAACTCTTTTTTGAATGGTACTGAGTAAGAGAACACATGACTATGCATTTGTCAAAACTCACAGAACTGTGATCTTTACTATATACAAATTTAAGTAAAATAAACCAGGATTCAGGGTGGATCCTAAGATAAGATACAAACTCTACCAAATGAAACTAACTGTATTACAATTTATGAAATAACCTCAGTGAAGAAAGTGGAGAAAAAGGGACATTACTTAAGTAACTTTTGGAAAATGGTGTTTGAATAGAATCTATAATTATGAAGACAGAAAGAACTTTACATAAACACTGTACTCTAATTAGTAATTAGTAAATTTGATCCTCACAGAAGAATGGTTTGCAATCCTAAAACTAATTTACACATGTAGTTGGGTTGAGCAAATATGTAGAAAAAAAAATTGTAGATAATGTGAGCCAGACTTCTCACTGTCAGAGAAAGACAGGAAAGAATATCCAATGGAAAATAGACAGTCTCTTTCTTTTCCATAAGTGGTGTTGGGCAAACTGGACAGTGACATTCAGAAGAATGGAACTGGACCACTTATACAAAAAAATGAATCCAAAATGGATGAAAAATCTAAATGTGAGACAGGAAATCATCAAAATCCTAGAGGAGAACACAGGCCATAACCTCTTTGACATCAGTCATAGCAATTTCTTACTAGCCATGTCTCCAGAGACAGGAGAAATAAAAGCAAAAATGAACAATTGGGACTTCAAGATAAAAAGCTTCTGCACAGCAAAGGAAATAATCAACAAACTAAAGTCAACCTTCAGAATGGGAGAAGATATTTGCAAATCACATATATGATAAAGTGTTGATATCCAAAATCTATAAAGAACTTATCAAACTCAAACCACCCCAAAAAAAACCCACAAATAATCTAGTTTAAAAATGGGCAGAAGACATGAATAAACATTTTTCCAAAGAAGACATACAGATGGCTAACAGACACATGAAAAGATGCTCAACATCACTCATCATCAGACAAATGCAAAT